>NW_026021261.1:0-368 GCF_019186545.1 Solanum stenotomum
GTTTTTGGGCAAAGAAGTTGACGTAATAGACAATTTTGTCCCGACCAACAAATACGACCTTGGGAGAGCATGAGACAATATGAGCATGGGATAAATGATGAGGTAGAGGATTTTGAGAACAAGGTAGTCGCAAGCTTACAATAGTTGCCCAGTATTGAATTATGATATTACTGGTATCGTGATCTAGGTGAGTATTTGAGAGTGGAGTCGAGCATGTTCGAGGTAGACCTTTGACCTTTGTTGGAAAGCTTGACTTTCTCAACAAATTGCCCCAGTTCACTGCATAGATAAAGTTCCACGTTGCATTGTGTCTCTTGTTGCTGCATGTATATTGTGTTTTCTTTCTGAACCAAAGCTCCAGATGAAAT
>NW_026021262.1:0-851 GCF_019186545.1 Solanum stenotomum
GAACAGAACCATCAATGTTTCTCCCTTCTATGTGAAACACCTATGGAGGTAAACAAGAAGTGTAGATTGAGGGATCCCGAATCATCTTTCTATCTTAAACAGTCTTATAGCTATGAAATAACAAGTATTACTAATGCTCATGACTATATTAATATAAAGAATGTATTGGGAATTATTAGGCTTAGCAAGAAAGAGCAGATGGCAATTCTTAGAATTATGGCTTCTGTTATGGTACTTGGTAATATGGAATGCTCTAAAGGCAATGAAATTATTTCCTCTATTCTGGAAGTTGACCGTATTTGGTTTCAACTTCACACCACTATTGCAGCGCTCTACACACACTCAAGTCTTGAAAGATTCCACATTATACTATCTGTGTGGCTTTACTCAAACCTTGAGGACAAGGTTCTTATTGAGGACGAGAGTATTGTTATGAACCAAGTCCAACCCAATATCGATATCAAGGTCACACAAGTAGTTATTGGGCTGACAAGAGCTATTGGGCCGAAAGCAAGCAATAGGTCCAGTTTTATTTGGGATCCAGGCCCATTTACACTTTGTTAAAAAGGACTAGGAGTTAGAAGAATGGTGATGAAAAACTATTATGTGAAGCTTTGGCTTTCTGATCCTCTCATCTCCTTTCTAGGATCTTGTATCTCACCCCTTTCTGGTTACTTCTTTCTCGATTTATCTCTCCTTAGTTAGTATATTATTACTTTGTTATGCGTATTCTACATTATAACTTGTATTCAGTGATTAATATATATAAGAGTGCTTCTGCTGGAATTGAGTTTGTTACATTGGTGCTTTCATCGACGTACTTTAATGGAAGTGGTGGTTTTAGATCGATT
>NW_026021263.1:0-810 GCF_019186545.1 Solanum stenotomum
TTCTTTTAAATGTCATATAAAGACTTTTCGATTTGGTATGATTTCCCTTATTCTCCAAAACGTATTTTACTTTGTAAACTAACCTATGTTCTTGCCTTTTTGATGGAGAAGAACAGATGAAGGGGAAGGAGGCGCAAGAAGAAGAATAAAAGAGGTGGGGGCATGGGGTTTGGGATCTAGAAGAAAGAAAAAAAGAAATTAAAATTGAGATTTTTAAAAATAAAATAAAATTTCCACGTGTCACATACCAATTAGTTTAGTTTTCCACATAAGAGGCGTCTGGATGTACGCACTTAAAATGCGGTTTTGAAAATATAAAAAGTGTCAAAATGACACAATGAAGTTTGACATGAGGTGCTTAAAATGAACAAAGTCTAGTTAAAGTGTCCAAGTGAAAGTTGGTGTCAAGTTTAGGGGGCAATCAATGGGTTAGCCCATTTTTCTTTGCATAATTTGTGGTTCATTCATCCACCACATCCGTCGATGGATTATAAGTACATTAATTAATTCATAGGTATGTATTAACGAAAGATCACGCCTTTGAATATGCATTTATGATCCACAACAATAAATTTGACTGAGAAACCAATTTTGAGATTTTAAAAAAAATTCAGTCTGTTTATTAAAAATAAAAAATAAATTAAAATTATTTTTTTCACTTCCATTTGATGAAAAGGTATATGTGAGCCACTTTTATAATGGTAGGAATATATGTGAGCCACTTTTTTTTTACAGTAAAAGTATATGCAAGCCACTTTTGTGATAGAATTTTTCTGTTGTATATTTTATTTGAACTTTTGTTGGAATGAC
>NW_026021264.1:0-267 GCF_019186545.1 Solanum stenotomum
TGAAGCATCTAGAGAAGACGCCGGCTCAAATTTCTGTGTGGGCTTTATTGATGAGTTCGCAGTTGCATAGACAGGCTTTGATGAGAGCTTTGGACGACACTTATGTGCCTGTGGGTACTAACAGCGACAATCTAGCAGCCATGATAAACCAAGTCATTCGGGGACATCGAATCAGCTTTTGTGACGAAGAGTTGCCCTTTGAAGGAAAGATGCACAACAAAGCTCTGCACGTCACCATAAAATGCCGGGACAAAGTTATAAATCGTG
>NW_026021265.1:0-3640 GCF_019186545.1 Solanum stenotomum
TTTTATTTTATTTCAATTTAAATCCCCCACTTTTATATAACGACTATCGAGTTAAATATTTGCTATTGACAATATTCTTCCATATTCTCTGTGTGATCGACCCCGACTCATAGTTGGGTAAGTATATTGCATACGATCGTTTATATTTCTTTTTATTATTATTATATTTCTTTTACTCTTCTTGAGATGTCATCGAAAAAAATATGTAGTGAAAAGTGTTCTTGCAATTCTTGCTCTTCTGATTTTATGGGTTCGTATAAGTTAGTTTTTTTTGATCAACTAGATGAATTGTATGGGGACATGGAAGATTTGTTAATACTTTGCTATAAATCAATATGTAAGCGCAATTGTGAATATAAATTTGAATTTGATCTCTATTATTTAGATATTGAGTTGAGTGCAAAGATTAAATCATATGAAACCCAACAATTTAGTAATAATATGTGTGAGGAAGAAAAAATACTTATAAGTCAACTTGAAGAGCTAAGAATGGAGGGGCAATTGCTTGATTATACTGTTATTGATGTTGTCACTGTTGAGAAGAGTGCACTAGAGTTATGTAATGAAGTAGATAATATTATTTTTAAAAACTCTAGTATGTGTAAATATGAGGATGTAAAAAATAATACAATTCATAAGTTAAGGCGCACTAGACCTCATTCCTATCATTTTTCCACATTATGTTTAGATGATGAGAAATTAATCGAGCCATCNTTTTTCTACATTATGTTTAGATGATGAGAAATTAATCGAGTTATCTGAGCCTGTAGAAGAGTGTATGGAGGAGAAACAATGTGTCTATATTCTTGAATTTATTGTTCCAAGATCGGAGAATTACATTCCTCATTTAGTATCCAAGAAGTGCATAATGCAATAACTATTGCTTGGGACCTTTATTTTTATACCACCACCTCTTGATCGTAATAGAAAAATTGATTCAAAACTGGGGGTGCAATTCATATCTTCAAAGTGGAAGGAAAAATAGTAAAATTGATGGTGTCGTGTCGCGACGTTAAATTAAGCGCTTATTGGGAGGCAACCCAATTAGTAGTTTAACTTCTTATTTTATTTTATTACTATCATTTTTTTTTCTTATTTTTGCATATTAGGGTAAGTCTGAGCCAAGGAACATGTTTGAGCTTAATTGTGGAGTGCGTTCGACCCTTAATGAAAATAAAGAGGACATGCTACTAGCTAGGTCATGAGACCTCAGGGAGTTTTTCTAACCCTTGTTTTAAATTTTATCTAATGCTTTGGGGACATAGCATCTTTTTAAGTGTGGGGTGGAGGAATGAATTCCTAGTTTTTTACCGTTTTATTGAGTCTTTTTTTTTTTAGGATGGGTTCCTTGGCTTTTGTTTTCGGTTCTTTTTCCGAGGATAGTCCCTTTGAACCGAGTGTCTTTTATTTTTTTAGGAATAAATTTTATTTTTATTTTGGAGAGAAGAAAAAAAAAAACCTTTTGAGTTATGTGATACTTACTATTTGGGCCTAATTTTTGAGTAGTACTTTCTTGTGAATACTTGATAAAAAAAAATTGCAGACTCTTTGACATCAAAGCTCATGGTTGTGACTTTGTATATAGCTTATTTTATTTTGTAGTTTGTTATGATCTTGTCTCTCTTAGAAGTGGAATTGGTCCATCTTGATCGATACTTGTGCCATGTGTGGTTAGACTTTGTTTATTTCATGTTTTGCATCTTAGTCTAGAACTTGCCCTGCATGTTATTGAAACGAAATAGAAAATTTTGCTTTGTTTAGGAGATGATAATAGGTTTTCTTTGCTTGGTCTGGTAAATTTTAGCCTTTTCAGATATTTTATCATTAGTTAGCCCTTTTGAGCCTGTAGCCTTTTATTGGTAGCCATATTTTGCTTTTGACTATTTTGTTGAATCTCTAGTTTTTGCACCTTGCTTCCTTGAGCATTATATCATAGACTTATTCTAATTATCAATTATGAGAAAAAGAGATGGTTGAGTGAAAAGGTAATCAATGATAGCTATAAAGTGTTTAAAAACCCTCTTTGAAAGAATGTGATATGAAAAAGAAAAGAGAAGTTACCTTGATGATGGCCCTGGTCCTTCCAAGGATATTGTGCACCTTAACGCATGTAAAATACATAAGTTGAGGGTGACTATTATGAAGGGAAACTTTAAAAAAAAGAAAAAAAAAAGAAAAAAGAAAAAAAAGAAAAGGATTGAAACATTTTTGAGAGGATAAGAATTACTTATGAAATAATTGTTGAAGAGAGGGCTGAAAATAAAGAGAAGAAAATAATGGGTTATGAAGTCTAAAATTGCAAAGTGCTTAAGGAAGTGTAAGTCACTATTATATAGTTTTCCTACCCATCCCCTAGCCTACATTACAACCCGTTAAAGTTCTATTTGATTCTATTCAAGCATGCTTAATTAGTGGAGATGTACATAATGGGCAAACATATGGTTCTTTGTGCATACATGTGAATTTTCTTTGCGAGTGTGAGAGTATTCTTTGATGCCAAGTCCTTAATTTATATTCAATCTTTTGATTTGAGTGTGTGGACTATTTCTTCTTGTGAGGGCACTTGTTTCATGATAGATAGGTGATTTTATTANTTGAGTGTGTGGACTATTTCTTCTTGTGAGGGCACTTGTTTCATGATAGATAGGTGATTTTATTACCTTTCTTTAATGAGAGTAGGTGAGCAAACTTAAATTTCATGAGTTCAAAGTCCTTCTTTGAGGTTAGGAGGTTAGAAGTTTGTTGTTTATTTGGATGTCTTGCATAATGATTGAGAAGTCTACTTCATGTTTTGAAATTGGTATATGACATAATTGTTTGTATTAACCAAAGTGATGACATTGCTAGTATAATTTTTTTTTTTGGGATGAGTTCTAGTGTTTGCTCGAGGACGAACAAAAGTTTTAAGTGTGGGGCGTTGATGTGAGATTAAAAATACATATTTTTAATCATTATTTCCTCACATTTATTATTTATATATGTCCTTTATGAGCATGAATTTTATGAATTGTGCTAAATGGTATATTTTATTAGTAGGATTAAATTGGTGGAAAAATAAAGAAGTTTGAAGCTAAAACGAATTAAAGATGGAAGGTTGAAGAAGGAAATCAAGCAGACAGCTTAATGGATTAAATTGAATAAAATAATATATTTATGTATATAAGGAAAGGCAGCTGCAATTGGAAATTTTCAGTTTACCTCTACTGTACACGTCTCACAATGGAAGGCTACAACAGCAAAAGAAAATTGACGCGGACAGCTTCACCGAAAATAAAAAGGAATTCGATTCCTTTTGGTTTTAATTTCCTAATTTAAGATGGACTCAATTATTTTATTTAGGGTTTCTATATCTATAAATAGGGCATGACAAGTTAATTCTAAGAAAAAAGCCAAGAACCAAGATACAAGATACAATATAAATTTTTTTCTAGCTTAGGAACTTTGGAAGAGCCGTCGTAGAGGCTGGAGAATTGTGGTTTATTCTTTCTTCTCCTTTATTATTTATTTATATTCGTGATTAATAAAAGATAGTTTAGCTATTGTTTGATTAACACAAACATATTTATTTTAATAAATTTTGATTGTGTTTTTGAGATAATGAGTAACTAACTTTCATAATTAGGGTTGTGGGAACCATGAG
>NW_026021266.1:0-667 GCF_019186545.1 Solanum stenotomum
TGCAGTGTCAATAAAGCATCTAGAGCAGTAGATGACACAGTTGTCTACTACAGTAAACCCGCGTCAACCTGGCACTCTTCCTAGTAACACCATCCAGAATCCAAAGAATGATGGTCATTGTATGGTAATTACTACTCGAGGAGGTAAGCAAACCATAGATTCACCAATGCTGTCTGTGGTGGATACCAAGATTAGAAAAGAAGATGATGTGGTGGAAGTTAGAGAGGAATCAGAGGTTGTGACAGAACAAGAAGCGGAAATACCTCAGAAAGTGGTCCCCATACCTAGACCTCCACCACCTTTTCCTCAAAGGTCAGTGAAGAAGACTGAAGATGGTAAATATTGCAGGTTTATCACTATGTTGAAGCAGCTTTCTATCAATGTCCCTTTGATAGAAGCCTTGGAGCAAATGTCTGGATATGCAAAATTCATGAAAGATATGGTGACAAAGAAAAGGTCTGTGAGTTTTGAAGATGATGATAGATTGCAGCATTATAGTGCTATTGCTATAAGATCTCTGGTGCAGAAGAAGGAAGATCCTGGTGCTTTCACGATCCCATGTACTATAGGGTTATTACACTTTGCTAAGGCATTGTGTGATCTTGGTGCTAGCATCAACCTCATGCCTTTATCTATTTTCAAGAAGTTGGGTCTAGGGGATCCAAAG
>NW_026021267.1:0-667 GCF_019186545.1 Solanum stenotomum
ACTATAACTAAAGAGAATTGCATAAGAGAACCCAAGAACGAAGAACATCGAACCAGAACCTCAACCCTAATTAGTAAAATCTGACAGTAAGGAGGCTGAACCTCGAACCGGATGCTCACCAGAAGTACCCGAGTAACCAATCACAAGTATCAAGTATAAGAGGCCGGAACTCTAACCGGATGCTCTATATAGGTATCTGAGCAATAGAGGCCGGACCTTAAACCGGATGCTCTATATTAATATATGGGCAATAGAGGCCGGACCTTAAACCGGATGCTCTATAAAAGTGCCAATGTAGCTGCTGAAAGAGTCCTAATTGATCCATACTCATAAATGTCCGTGAAACGCCGTCTACACATAGCCAATCAATGTAAGTCCTTGGAACCACATCGAAAACCAAATTCAAATCGCGAAGTAGAACTAGTGTCGCCGACGTAACTCGTGAAGCCGTAACATCGGGGAAAATAAGAATAACTATAGTCGGAGAAAGAGTATCACTTAACTAAGGCCCAAACTATCAGACTCAAGTCTGCTACACCAGTCTACAGGGTCCGTTAATAACACAAAGCATGCTCACAGTTACCCGATAATTCCCGAAATAGGCCGAAAACATGATTTCTTAACACCTATGCAAGATTGAATGACTACCCAACCCAAATCCCAACTA
>NW_026021268.1:0-334 GCF_019186545.1 Solanum stenotomum
TGGCTCGCACGCGTGGTAGGGCCCCAGTTAGGGGTAGAGGCCGACCTCGAGGTCGTGCCAGAGCTACAGCACCAGCCCAGGACCGAGAGCAAACTCCAGAGCCGGTGATAGAGCCACCAGCAGCTCCAGCACCGCAGCAGCCGATGGGTCCGGGACCAGCCCAGCCACCGCCCGAGCCTGTGGCAGCTCCAGATATACAGGCGATGCTCGTACAGATACTAGCTGCCATTGGGGGTATGCAGCAGGCCCCAGCTCCAGTCGTTCCAGTACCGCAGGGCCAGCCTACACCAGCGGTACCGGTTGTTCCGCAGCTAGCGGCACCGGTTGTTCAGCC
>NW_026021269.1:0-213 GCF_019186545.1 Solanum stenotomum
CTATTTCGAATAGTTTAAGGATAGTTTTAACTCTTTTCCGTAGTCGTCTATGTGGAGGTGAGGTCTGTTTGGCGTGCACATGTGACATCCATGTGGCATTTAACACACATGGATACTTCCGTTAACTAGAAGGGTAGGTGTGACCCAATAGTTTGACGGGAAGGGTATTTTTTAACCGAAATATGGTTTAAGGGTATATTTAAGCTATTTCGA
>NW_026021270.1:0-537 GCF_019186545.1 Solanum stenotomum
TTTTAGACACGGACCCTATATTATTTCTGGCCAACACTAAGAACTAAAATACTGAAACCCCTACCTACAGTGATACAAAGACGCAAGTAATCAAAGAAAGCTAAACTACATAATGGAAAACAGAACCCTATTGTTGGCTAGATTTTACATCTTGGGTTGCCTCCCAAGCAGCGCTTGATTTAACTTCGCGGCACGACGCAGGTATCTTGATTACTCAGACTTCATCAAGATTGCAGGCCCCGATCACTTCTTGCACAGTTTCAGCATTTCCCAGATAGATCTTTATCCTTTGCCCGTTCACCACAAACCTTGTTCCATCCTTATTTTCAAGCTCAACCGCTCCATGCGAGAGCACTTTTGTGAGCAAAAATGGCCCAGTCCATTTAGACTTGAGTTTGCCTGGAAACAAGCGCAACCTAGAGTTGAATAACAGCACACGATCACCAACCACAAATTCTCGCTTTTCAATTCTTTGATCATGATACCTCTTCATCTTCTCTTTGTGTAAAGCTGAACTTTCATAAGCTTTTAGGCGAA
>NW_026021271.1:0-646 GCF_019186545.1 Solanum stenotomum
TTGCAATTACAAGATGAATTAGAAGAAAAGAAGAAAATAACCAAGATAATCTACCCGAAATAAGAGTTGATGAAATAGAACAACATTCGGAAACAAGTGAAACATATATAGAACTTTTAACAAATATAGATAATACAAAGAATTGAGAAGTAAATACAGAAGACGTAGACATGGAAGAAAAACCTAGCACATCAGGAGTAAAAAACCCAAAAAATTTTAATCCAAAATATTATAATAAAAATTATGAACAATATAATAAAGAAAAAACAACATGGGATAAAAGATTAAATAAAAAATGGACGCCTAAACCAATAACTGGACAGCATGAATTTTTAGACTTAGACTGTGTAGCAGACATAAATAAAACAATCCAATTATGGGTAGGATATATATCAAAATAATCAATAGATAACAAGATAGTAATAGTAGAGGCACCAGGATACATAGAAAGAACACTTAGAGGAACAGTAAAATTATGGCTACAAAACTTAACAAATGAAAACTTAACAACTTTAAGAAATAATAAAATATTTGATGGTGGAATAGCCACTACAACCATAGAAATATTACATAAATACGAAATAGCTATAAGAAATGAATTTAGTAGTATGAAAACAAAAGTAGAAGAACAAAACAAAGAAAAAAA
>NW_026021272.1:0-274 GCF_019186545.1 Solanum stenotomum
CATTTCCTTCCTGTTCAGTGTTCATTTAACGCCGAGAGGTTGGCTCGTATCTACATTCGGGAGGTGGTTCGACTTCATGGGGTGCCAGTTTCTATTATATCAGATAGGGGTTCTCAGTTCACGTCTAGCTTTTGGAGGACCTTTCAGGATGAGTTGGGCACTCGGGTTGACCTTAGCACAGCTTTCCACCCGCAGACGGATGGCCAGTCAGAGCGTACTATTCAGGTCCTTGAGGATATGTTGCGAGCATGTGTTATGGATTTTGGAGGTCAGT
>NW_026021273.1:0-22846 GCF_019186545.1 Solanum stenotomum
TTTGTATAAGCAGAACATCAGCATGAGTTGGCTATCATCTTCATCATTAATTGATCTAGACCGCACCTCCATCTTGCTCATTAGTGCCTAAATCTTGATCAGTGTTTTGCTCATTTAACGCCTAAATCTTGATCAGTAATGTCTCCCTCTTGATCAAATTGTGTCTCCCTCTTGATCAGTAGCGTCTCCCTCTTGATCAGTTGTCTCCGTCTTGATCAGTTCTTCCTTCATCTTGATCAGTTCTGCCCTTGTGTTGACCAGTTCTATCTCCCTATTGGTCAGTTCTATCTCCATATTGATCAGTAGCGTTCCTAAATCTTGTTCATTAGGAACCTGTTCATTACCATCTCCATCTTGATCAGTTGTCTCCATCTTGATCAGTTGCCTCTTGATCCATTCTTCCCTCACCTTGATCAGTTCTTTCTTCATCTTGATCAGTTCTAACTCCTTCTTGATCAGTTCTATCTCCTTCTTGCTCAGTAGAATTCGTAAATCTTGTTCATTAGGAACCTGTTCATTCCAGAAACTAAGCCAGTCCCTGCAACAAAATACTCATTTCTATCAACCCCTACAAGTCATACACTCTCAGATTGCAAATTTGTAATTTGAAACTTACAATCTCAAAAGGAATGTTCCTTCTCTGAAAAGCATGCTGTGTGGGGTAATCTGGAGAAACAAAAAAATCAACAAAATCTTCTTATTGATGAAAACAAAATGCTCTTTAATATTAGTATCTTACAAATTTCCACCCGAGCATTATTCCACATTGGACACAGTGAGTATCAGCTATGATTTTACCAATTTCTGATTCATGATAATTCACGTTCTCTATATTAACCCTGCATATATATAAAGATATGTCAAGTTGCTAAAATCATATGTAATATGAAATTATGAGACTTACAGCCTAGTAAAGATCCCTCCTGGCCACACCTGCAAAATGTACAGGTTCTGTGCTTTGTCAAGTAATATAACAGAGTAGAATCTAAAATATTGAAATCAGTAGCAAATTCATCAAAATTGTTTGGTTTCAAGAAGCATAGAGAGAAAGAGTGAGCATCCGTACAGTAACAAAGAGATCCTCGATGAATGCCACTCGAGTTCTGCACACACGGCAATGGATGGAATCCATTGAGTTGAACACAACTATTGATATAGAATGGGAATGACAAGAGAATATTGATATAGAAATGGAAACGACAAGAGAATGTTGATATATATATATATATATATATATAGAAATGCCACTTCTTGATTCTTGAATTTACTGTTAATTCAAAACGGAGGGAAATTTGAACAATTTATTTTATTTTTCCCTTTAACAAGATTCTTCAATTTACCCTCCAAATCATAATTCATATTTATGCACCGACTTAAATACCCTTGTATTTCTGTTTTGCTTTTTTNACTTAATTTATCTATAATATTCTACCCCTTTTCGGCCTACGTGGCACTATCCTCCAAAAAAATGTTAACATGCTCTGGGCCCACAAGACAGTGCCACGTAGGCCAAAAAGGGGTAGAATATTACATATAAAATAAGTTCGGGGGGGTAATAGGACCTTAGTAAAGGTTAGGTGTGTCTCTGGAATTTCGGGTATAGGCTGGGGGTACTTATGCATTTTCCCTTAATTCAAAACGGAGGGAAATTTGAACAATTTATTTTATTTTTCCCATTAACAAGATTCTTCAATTTACCCTCCAGATCATAATTCATATTTATGCACCGACTTAAATACCCTTGTATTTCTGTTTGCAATTGTATATTAACAAATGTTATTGTTAAGTGAATTTCAATCTCAAAAATCAGAAACTTTTCTCAAAAAAAGATACGCTATGGATGCAATTAAAAGTGACACAGCTAATCCATGGAAAATGATTAATTAGCTCAGCCTATAAAAAATTGGGTTTTCAAATAGACATTTTTATTTGATATATTATAGGGAAAATGCTCAAACTCATATATGTCATTTTCGTTTGAGAAAAGGCTTATTCACATCATTTTTCGTTTGAGAAAAGACTCATTCATGTTATTTTTCGTTTGAGAAAAGACTCATTTATGTCATATTTTAAGGAAGGGAAAAGGCTCAAATATGTCATCGAACTTTGACAAAAGGCTCATATTTGTCATCTGTTAAAAGTTTGGCTCATATATACCATTTTCATTTGAGAAAAAGCTCATCCATGTCATTATTTGTTAACTAAAAATAGTTTCCGTTTGCAAAATCTTTTGTTACATGTGGTCAATAATGATTCGGCCATGCCATTAATTAAATCATTATTTTTAAAAGGGAAACATTCAAATATGTCATCAAACTTTGAAAAAAAAAAACTCACTCATTTATGTTATCAGTTACAAGTTTGGCTCAATTATACCATTTCAGTTAACAAATAATGGTAGTTAACACAAATGACTTGCATCAAGAAATTAAAAGATAATTTCTCTCAAGCGTCTTGGTATTGGATCCGCTCTTCTGTTAACATGAACATGAATTAGATACTATTCGAATTCTTTATTCAATTGCTTTTCTCCAAAATGAAGTAATAACAATATGTAGTGTAATCCAAAAAACAAAAAAAGAAAACAGAATATCACACAGTTATGAATTAATACTTGTATAATATGAACGCTAGTGATTGTACTCCGTGGAAGTGTATATCTTCATAAATCGTAATAAGCTATGGAGTATGGATGTCTGTATTTTCATCAATAGTTGATTCAAATGTTTGCATTTAGATCAATATTGCCCATTCCCTCAGCGATATCTAAATCTTGATCATTAGCATCTCCATCTTGATCAGCATTTTCCTCATTAGCGCCTCCATCTTGATCATTATCGCCTTCAGAGAGAAAATCAAGCAACGTTACATCGTTCCAGTAAGTAAGCTCATCCCTGCCACAAAATACTCATTTGAATTAACACATTACGAAGTCATACCACATATATACATGTACAGACAGTCTCAATTTGCAAATTCATAATTAGAAACTTACAATCTCGTATAGAATCCTTCTCTGAAATTCCTAAACAGTTGGGAGACTGCAATCTGGAGAAATCATAGATTCTGTAATTTAAGAGGGAAAAGGGAAGAACAACAAAATCGTTTTTTAATACTACTAGTGTCTTACAAGTTTCCACCCGAGCATGTTTCTACAATGGACACAGCAAGTCTTGGCTATGGTATTGCCATATACTACTTGAGGTACGTCCTCTGCTACATCAACNGGTTTTTCAACTAAATCGTTTATTGTCATAAATTGTTGAATCAAGAACCACATCCTAATAGACATGATTCACCTGTTACAGAATAAAGAACAAAGTGTAAGGCAAATATCAAAGCTGCAAAAAACAATGGAATGAACAGACTAACAACTCACCAAATAACAGGGACAAAAGAGTTGGTGATCAATGAGAATCAAGAAAAACAAAAATGGGTGAAAGTTATAACAGAGGAGAATTGCTCAAAACTGAAATTCTTGATTCTTGAATACTACTAGTTGAGAAGAGTTCTGTTTTGAAATCGCTCTGAAAATTTTCTATTTTTCCCCTTACAAAGATTGAGTCAATTCCCTAAATGGTCACCCAAGTTTATGTAATTGCCTTAAAATATCATTTATGTTTCATTTAGGACCAAAATATCACTTAACTATCACTATTTTCCTCCAAATATACTTACCACTTCAAAAGTCCCCTCTCTCCAAATTGGCATGCCATGTCATTGAAGCCTTTTTTAAAAAAATAAAAATAATAGACTTATTTAATTAATCAAACTCAATTAACTAAAATAATGATCTTGTTGTTTTTTTAATTATATATATTAGTTTATTGAGAAGAAATTTTCATACTTAAAAAACTTTTATCATAAATAACTTTTTATTTTTTTATGCTATGAAGAATAGTTTTTTTAAAAAAACTTACTATAATGTCATCAATTTTGAATACTTATAAACACATATATTCAAAAAATATTGATATATAAATCACTGATCAAAATTAAATTAAAAACAAAAGTTAAATAATAAATTTCTCCTTTTTACCAACTATTTTGTCAACCTTACAAATTTATTTGAATACCTTTATGAAAAAAATTACTTAAAATTTTCAAATAACTTACTTAGAGATTTCAAAAATTCTCAGGTAACAATTGCACACAAAAAAAATTCATTGAATTTTATTTGGTAGAAAAATATGAAGGAATTAGATATTTTAAAAGTATTTTTTTTATAATCTTCATAAATTCTCACATAATTTATATATTTGTTTTGTAGATGCATAACTTGAATGAATTAAATGGGTCTATTATTCTTTTTAAAAAAATAATTATTTAATGACATGACTTATCAACTAGAATAGAAGGAGACTTTTGAGGTATTAGTATACTTTTTGGGGGGGAAATAAATTAGTAATAATATTAGTCACTTTCTATTTTTTTAAAAAAAAAAATAATATTATAAGCATGAATNTCTTCCTTCTCTGACATACATCTCCGGTTGATGGATTGCAATCTGGAGAAATAAAAAAGTTCAGTATTTTTAAAAAAGCAACAAAATCTTCTTGTTGATGAGCTCTTAAATATTAGTATCTTACAAATTTCCACCCGAGCATAGTTCCACATTGGACACAGTTAGCATTGGCTATGGTACTTCCATTTAGTGTTTCATGATTATTCACATCGTCTGATACTTCAACATTGAACCTGCATATATGCAGAAAATAAGTGTTGGCAAATAACAAATCTCTGTTGACATCCAATTTTGGACCTCCACAATATAAATTAATCATTCTGAGCTTCTTCAATTTTAAATGATTTAAAATAATTAGTTTTCTAAAATTTCAAAAAAATAAAATAAAAAAAAGAAATAAAATTTAGTTTGCAAGTTATTTTAACTAGCTTGGTCACTTTTTATAATATTTAGATAATATATATGTTTTACATAATTATATATATAATTAGTATATTTTAGGAATATTCGAAAATCGTCTCAAAAAGATTTTGTTTTAATTAAATATTTGATAAATTAGTTTAGTTATATAATAGTTTGTATTTTAAATTATGTAGTTTATATTTGAGTTAATTATTTTTTCTCGTTAAGATTAAGAAGCTCATTGATTAACTTGTATAAGTTCATCGTATCTAACTTTCGGCCGAATTTACCGACTAAGTTCATTTTGGCTACAATTGAAATTCATTCGGTTATATTTCTATTGTGAATCTAGCCACTATTTTACCTCTCTTTAAAATCAAGGACAAATTACTTAAATACACAACATTACTTTACCTATTTTCAATATTTCCCTACTCTTTTACTAAAATACAAAAATCCCTTATTTTCCCCCAATTCAACTTAACCGGATACTTTATTAGTTTAAGTATCCGCCCGTATTAATTAAAGTATCCGCGCTGCTATATTATGCATCCGCTCATTAATTTAAGTATCCGCCCGTTATTAATTAAAGTATCCGTGCCAACAACTTAATAATTTAAGTATCCGCCCTTTATTAATTAAAGTATCCGCGCTGCTCTATTATGTATCCGAAAGACACTAAAAAAGGGATTTTTGGTAATTAATGAAAGAGTAGGGATAGGAAGTAATTTTTTTACTATAGTATGTGATTCGCCTAATTTTTACTAAAATCAATTGCAAGACTATTTTAGGCCTTTTATTTTTCAACTTCTAGCAGCCCAAAACACTTTCAGATCACCCAGCCCACTTATTTTTCTCAGAAACTCAGCAGCCCACTAAGAAATAACCCAACAATATAACAATACATACAACACCCAACCCAATTCCAATATAAGGACCCACCGCCCCTGCTACTCTTCTTCTTCAGTGATGCAAACCCAGAAACGCACCAGAAACCCAGCATCGACCCGAATCCAGCAGCTCACGTGAACCAGACAGCAGTTGTACGCGTTTTCTTCTCCTTCACGGGTCAACAAGTAACAACTCCCACAGCTTTCTCTGCAACAGCCGCCCATTTGATCTTGTCATCCAGATTTTGAGGGATTTTGGTTGAAATCTTGTACAAGCAGCAGTTCTTTGGTTTTGGAAAAAATTTGAATCGAAGATCGGATAGTAATTCCCGTTTCTGCCCTTGCCCTCGTCCAATTTTCACCCTCTAAAATCCCTCCAATTCGACCCTAATACCTCCTCTATAAAAAGCTTGGGGAAGAACATATTAGGGGAAGGGATATACACTGATTTTGTTACCCAAAACAGAGGGAATTTCCATCGAAAGAAATAGACTTAGAAGCAGAAAAATCTCCAGAAATAACTTACTTCACATAACCTCCTTTAATATCTCAAAGATTAGCGATTATTGGTTTGAACTCATCGGAATCCGCTAAAGCTCGACTTGTGGTGAAGTCATTGTTCTTAAGTTCGTCGGCTCAGTTCGCTGCTCCAAACAAGGTAACACGTCCTCCTTTATACTATCTCCTTCCCCCTTTGTCTGTTTCGAAAAGAAAAATATTTTTTTCGGAAAAGCCTCATTAAGTGACCGGTTCACTGTTAGTTGTTGAGTTGGTGATATATTGACACAGTTTTGATGTCAAATTAATGTTATGTTCTGTATTAGCATCATTGCTCTTCTACTCCTTTGTTTTGGATTCACTTTTGCTATTTTACCTCTTATATGTCTGCCTTAAAATCTTTGAGTCTGTATCTTTTATTCTTGCTGTCTTTTAACGTCATTCAGTGTTGCTACTGCTAATGATGATTTTCTTTTCAAAATGACATCAGAATGTCAAAGCTAACTAATGTGGAATTTATATGTTGTTTTATCTATTATTTGTTGTTGTAGTAATTCGTTTTTGTCATTTTCTTATGTTCCATGTTGTTTTACTGCCAAGCTAAACATGTTTGACTCGAGTTTACGTCTTCGTTTTGCTTAAAATCTAACCGAAAATACTCACTACTTGTAGCAAGTTTACAAAAATGTGGAATGTTGTTTCTTCCCAATTTTCTCTTTACTTCTAGTTCTTGTTTCCTTCCCCAATTGTTAGTGTTATTTGATGTCTTATTATATNAAATCAAAATATTTTTCAAATTATTTTAAATAGTTTTGTCACCTTTTTACGATTTTTTAAATAATATATATGTTTTAGATAATTATGCATATAGTTAGTATATTTTATAAATGTTCGAAAATCATCTCAAAAAGATTTTTATTTTAAGTAAGTATTTAATTAAATTAGCTTAGTTTAAATTGTAGTTAATGTTTTTGAATTAATTAATTTTTAAGTTAATTATTTTATTTCGTTAAGATTAAGAAGTTCATTAATTAATTCTATTAATTTGTCATATCTAATTATTAG
This sequence comes from Solanum stenotomum, assembly GCF_019186545.1. Classification (NCBI taxonomy): domain Eukaryota; kingdom Viridiplantae; phylum Streptophyta; class Magnoliopsida; order Solanales; family Solanaceae; genus Solanum; species Solanum stenotomum. Next base: position 7,321 of record NW_026021273.1, read on the forward strand.
CCGAATTTGTTAATTTAACTCAATTTGGCTATTTCTTAAACTCCAAGATATAACCCTTTTCACCTTGCCTCAAACCCATTTTCGGACCCATTTTGGGCCTATTAAAAACAGGCCCATTATTCAGCAACCAAGATGTCATTTCCTCATATTAGCAGCCCATTTCCCTTAATTCTTCAACAAATAATTCAATACATACAACAACAAATACATTACAACACCAATACCAAACAGACCCACCTGTACGTCATCTTCCTCCAGTGGAAAAACTCAACCAGCGAACCCAGAAAAATCCAGAACCAGTCACGATCAAAGCCCAAAATCGCAACCCAGTCCAGTCGCGACCAGCAGCCCATCGCGAATCCGGCAACCCGACCCGACCTTTGTTCCCTTATAATTTCAACGTTAACAGCTCTGTACGCAGCAGTCCAAAAATGTCAAAGCAGCAGCTGGAATGGCGGAATTTGCAGAAAAAAAGCAATCGTCTGCCCTCACCAAACCATTCCAGCCCTACCTGTTGTCCGGATCTCGTGGGATTCGGGTTGAATTCTTGCACAACGAGCAGCCTTTTGGTTCTTGGGAAATCTGAAATTGGGAATTGAGTTTAAGAATTCCGATTCTATCCTCGTTCTCACTTGAATTTCGTCCCTTTCCCCCTAAGAACGAATCCTAAATCTCCTCCTATATAAACCCTTCTCATTCTCCATTGTAGAAAGGGAGGGAGAAAATTTTTTTGAGGTATCAAAAATAACTAAATACTTACTTAATACACTTTAAAGAAAACATAGGGGGCACTCGTTTTTTTTTGTGTTTTTGGTTTGATATTCTTGCCCAAATTTCTTGGCTACTGTTCGTGTTTCGGACTCGCGTGGAAGAAGCTGTTGTTCCTCTGCTCGTTCTGTCCCAATTTCGCTGCACCGTTAAAGGTAATACACCTTTTTGATTCAACTATCTTTGCTTTTGAATACATTGTTAGTGTGTAGGCTGTTTACATTATGATGTTTGAGCTTATTGTGACTCACTGTTTATCATAAATCAGTCCGTGGTTGGTTCATTTGCTTCCGAATATTGATAAGAGTTGAGGTTCTCCGTTTCCCTTTGTCTACTATTTCATCTTTTGATTTCGACTGTGGTTGGAATATGTGTATAAATGTTGGTGGGCTGTTTGTTGGTTGCAACTATGTTTCTCATCTTAGTTTTCTTCTCGTTGTCATAAATCTGTACTAATATGTAAGTGTTTGATGTCGCATCCTTCGTTCTTTCACCTCAAGTTGAAGGAATGAAGCAAGACGTCAATATTTCGAGTTCTTAATGTTTTATATTTGTTGTCTCGAATCTGTAGCTGATTATTTCGACCATGTTAACTCCCGTTTATGCTGTCTATACGCAATATAGCTTATACGTAACGAATTAGTCAAGCTCCATATTTAGTTTGAACTAAAAACCTTTTCAAAATATATTGATGTCTTGTTCTTGCACATGTTTTAAAGAATGAGTTGTGTTTTTTTTTCTCCTTTGTAATGGCCTATGGTGATCGAGTCTCATGTCGGAAAGATTATGGCCTTACAAGTTGAGTTTTAATTCTTTTTTTTTTGTTTGGTTTTAAATGTATGTCTCTGTATGTAAAATTTGTGTTGAGACTTACTGCAACTTTCCATATGCCCATGCTTGTCCCTTTCTTTTATTTTATTTATTTGTTTTGAAGTTCTGAAATTGCTAAAAAAGGAGAGTAAGAATAAAAATAAATAAATAAGATCACATCTCTTATTCATGTCCAATGTCCAGCGAGAAGTAACATTGTTTGGCTAATTTTGTCTACTGTTTTGTTCAATTTGCTTAAGCTTATTCTATACATGGGTTTATTATTACCTTTCCATAATTTCATATTGCATTTTCTTTAGGGGGCTTGGTCACCTTAACAGTTTAACCACAATAGTTTTCTTTATTGATAATTGTTTTCCTTATCGTTGTCCTCGTCCAAATAAATATGCCTAAGTCCACTTCATTTAGTTATCGCTGGCCTTAAATGCTTAGCAGTCATCACTATTTGGTGTCTTACCTTATTGTGTGAAGTTGGGTTTAATTTGAGTGCAAAGTTCTTTTTAGTATTGTGTGCATTTGTTTGCCATCCTTGTATAACAATGATACAATAAACTAAGCACATGTATCTTTGCCTCATTTCAATTTTATATACATTGGTTGTATTGTATAGATTTAAAGTATCCCGCATCACTAATTCTTATCTTTTTTTTTGTGTGTGCGTGAACTTGCCTCGAGTCCTTATGGGCTGCTCCATTTTTTATGCATTACGAATTGGGCCGTGAAGGCCCAAACTTATCCTCCTCTCGAGTTAGCCCTGTTGCAAACGTAGGAGAAGTTAAGGAACAAGTTGAAGGCAATGAGACAGGGGCTGGAAATTAAATTTACAGATTCTGGAAAGCTGAAGGACAGCTTGATACAGCTTTTTATACACTAATATACGGTCCAGCCCAGCAAATACAGGTCAAAAATGCGAAAATACAGGGCTAAGGCGAAACACAGGTGTTTGGAAGCAAGCAATACACGAAAAGGGCTAATATACGTGCCGATATACATCAGCTGTATACCAAAAACGGGATTGAGTAAATCCCCAGAAATTACTGCGAATTTGGCCCAAAAAGGAGGCCCAAATTCAATTTCTAACTTATTTAATTGTGTGATTATTTATTTATTTGTTTTTCTTTTATTTGCGACTTAATTTAATTAAATTCCCCAAAAGATAAACCATATTCTTTATGTCGGTTTTCTTTAAAAATAATTCATTTTATCAACTCTTATGCTTATTCAAATATTTTTAGTCAAAACTTTCACTCATCTTTAATTAGATTAAAATAATGTCTTGTTTTGTCTACCGAGTTGATTCGAATTATTATTTCTAAAAAATGAAGCAAATAAATTTTAATTAACCTAGTTTTGTTAAAATCCTAATTGACCAAGTCGTTTCAATTAAGATCCAATTTTCCAAAAAATTTAAAAATTATTCTTTATTTAACTATGTTCATCAAAGTTAATCGAATATCGTAAAATATTATATTTTATGTTAAATTATTCTTCCTAAATTTTTAAAGATACGTTCTTTAAGAGTTTTTTTCTTTATTTATTTAAATCATTTTTTTTATTTCAGAATTGTTCTAAGTTAAGGTATATATATATCTCTTTTTTATTTTATTTATTCTTAATAAACTTTAAAAATGCGTTAGTCAAAATCTTTTTCAATTGATTAATAATAATAATAATACTTACTTAGTCATTTGCTCAAAAGGTTAGTCAAATTTTTATTCTTTAATTAATTTAAAATGATTTTCATGCTTTAATATATTAAATTGGTTTAAATTATTATTTTAAAATGAATTAAATAAATTCTAATTAATCTGGTTTTATTAATTTTTCTAATCACTTGCAATTTAATTCAAATGTATCATTTTTGGGATCCCTTTTCTCTAAATAATAAAATAATATAAAATGCATAATTTATTTAATTATTTTTCCAAAATTAATCAAATATTGTAAGTTATTATTTTTATGTTAAATCGTTATTTTCCTAATAATAGTCAAATATATTTTAAGTCAAGTCGCAGGTCAACCGCATGTTAGCGGGCACTTCGAATGCCTAAACCCTTCTCGAAGTGTAAATTGAACCCCGAACCCTTTTTTGGTATTTTCAAATGATTTTTTTTCTGTTTAAATCTTTGAAAATTATAAGTTTTCTTAATTTCTTTAAAAAATTAAGTGGTGACTCTTTCTAAGTATTTTTCTCAAATTGTTTTATACTTAGAACATTTCAAAAAGTGATTTTTCTAGAGATAGTCAAATTACGGCACAACAATCTCAAGTTGCTGAAATGTCGAATTGCATGAAATCATGATACTTACACTCTATTAAAGATCCCTCCTGACTCAACCTGCAAAGCATACAAGAAATATAATAAGTTGGTTCTGAGTTTAGCCAAGAAATATAACAGAGTAGTGATTAATTCATGAATTATGATACAAATAGCAGTAGAAATTAAGGGATTGAATCATACATATAGTTATTTTCTAAACGAATAGAAACATTGAAGTATTAAAGAAAATGTCTGTAGTCCACAGAACCACAAATCGATACTATAATGCAGAGAGAGCGAGAAACCCTTACAGGGACGAGTGTGCAATGGATGTAATCAGAAGGAGGTTTTTCAACTAAATCGTTTATTGTCATAAATTGTTGAATCAAGAACCACATCCTAATAGACATGATTCACCTGTTACAGAATAAAGAACAAAGTGTAAGGCAAATATCAAAGCTGCAAAAAACAATGGAATGAACAGACTAACAACTCACCAAATAACAGGGACAAAAGAGTTGGTGATCAATGAGAATCAAGAAAAACAAAAATGGGTGAAAGTTATAACAGAGGAGAATTGCTCAAAACTGAAATTCTTGATTCTTGAATACTACTAGTTGAGAAGAGTTCTGTTTTGAAATCGCTCTGAAAATTTTCTATTTTTCCCCTTACAAAGATTGGGTGGAAATAATCTACTACAAATTCATGCCAAACAGGACTACAGGATTTATATTAGTTTTTAGGCGTTTTAGGCAGCGATCAGCAATTGTTGGACATACAGCAACTCATCCCTCTTGAATTCACTTGGACTAGCTTCTTATTAGAATGCATGCGTCCACCAGTTATCACTGGACCAGGTCTCTCGACAAAATAATAATGCGGAAAATAAATAACTTAAATAAACCAAGCATAATGATTTTACGTGGAACCTCCTCGCTCAAGGGAGATGAAAACCACGACCTGTAATCACAAGATTTCAACTCAAACTCCATTTCACTCAAAACGGAGCAAATCTTCAGATTACAAACTCTTGTAACCTAGGAATTAAAACTCTTTAATCCCTTCCCCCTTACTATAGCAACTCTACTAAAAGCAAAATAACTAAGCAATAACTCTATTGCCCACTAAACCAACTACCTTTAGTCGATCTAGACTTCAAGAACCCAACAAGGCTAACTCTAGCCACCAACTCAGATCTCGAAGATAAGAACATAAACAAGCAGCAATTTTGCTGCACTCACACATCAACTAACTCTAGTTGACACTCCTAGGCAACTCTACCCAAGAGAACATCAAAACAATTATGTAAAAAGGCTGGACTAAAACATAGATCATTCGACTAACTAACTCCAGTTAATCTGACTCAACCTAAAGACTTAGACAAGTAACCAATCTACTATTTCCTCCGTTTAAAAAAAATGGCCTAATTTCCTTTTTAGTCTTTAAAAAAGAATGATCCCTTTCCTTTTTTGGCAACACTTTAACTTCAACTTTCCACGTGGCATGTTTAAGGCCACAAGATTAAAGGACATTTTGGTACATTTGACAAAACTTTAATTTAGAACCACAAGATTAAAAAATCCTTTCTTTTCTTAAACTCCGTTACAAGTCAAAATAGGTTTTTTTTTTAAACGGAGGGAATATCTCTTATAACTTAGAAGTAGTTTACAAAATAAGAACACAAGACACAAAGCTCAAAATACAACAAAGGCGCTTTAGCACTCCATCGGGTCCCTTGTTGAGTATGAGCAGTGTTCTTCCTTAAAGATGATTTTTTCTTTGTAAGCTTATGAATTTTCAGAATTTAAAACTTTGTTTGCCAAAACTTGGATTTGTCTTTGGAGAAGATAATATTATCAAATGGACACAAACCCTTAGGACCAAGCCATTGCCTGAGCCTACTGCTATGAAAAAGCATGACCAGTCACAACAGAGTTGGCAGTTGTGGCAGCTTTTAGACAGGGGTTTTTTTTTGTCTGTTTCACGTAAGCAGTCTTTCCATGACCAGGTCTCTTGTTAGATCCGGAAGTTTGTCAGATCATCAAAACTTCAAATCAGCTTAAAATAACACTTCTCCATTTCCACAGTTTGAAACATGTCTGTTATAAGCGTCTTCAGTTGGACAAGTAATCAAGGTGTAGTTGGTTATCACGTCAGTCTAAAACACAGAGTAGTTAAAGTTTGAGGATCATTTCTAAGCCAAACAAGCCAAGGCTGAATCCTCAAATGTGATTGCTTCGTCCGCTATATATAAGAACAACGATTGTGCACTGGCACTTTAGTTAGATATACTAGTAGCATTTACTATTAAACAAAATCTAAGGAAATAAGTAATCCATTATAAACCTTTAACCAATCGATTATACTCAAATGATTGCATCAAGAAATTAAAAACTGAGCAGCATATAGAGAACGGTAGTACCTGAGCTCAAACATGTAAAAAGTTCAGTGTCAATTGGGTTATTCCAACCTGAAGTAATAATATGTAGTGCAATCTCAAAACAGAAACGGAAAACAGAATATTACACAATTATGAATTATAGCATTTTGTATAAGCAGAATATCAGAATGAGTAGGCTATCAATGTCTGCATTTTCTTCAATATTATCTATTCCATCAGCCACTTGATCTATTTCTTCCTTCTTTTCATTGGGGGGCCTCCATCTTGATCATGATTCTGTTCATTAGCGCCTCCCTCTTGATCAACATTTTGCTCATTAGCACCTCCATCTTGATCAACATTTTGCTCATTAGCGCCTCCATCTTGATCAACATTTTGCCCATTAGCGCCTCCATCTTGTTCAACATTTTGCTCATTAGCGCCTCCATCTTGATCAACATTTTTCTCATTAGCGCCTCCATCTTGATCATGATTCTGTTCTTCATCTGTATCTCCATCTTGATCAGTATTTTGTTCTTCATCTGTACCTCCATCTTGATCATTAGGAACCTGTTCATTATCGCCTCCATCTTGACCAACATTTAGCTCATTACTGCCTCCATGTTGATCAGTATTTTGCTCATTACCACCTCCATCTTGACCAACATTTAGCTCATTACTGCTTCCATGTTTATCAGCATTTTTCTCATTACCGCCTCCATCTTGACCAACATTTTGCTCATTACTGCCTTCATCTTGACCTACATTCTGCTCATTACCACCTCCATGTTGATCAGCATTTTGCTCATTACCACCTCCTACAACTTGATCAACAGGATGGTCAGTACCTAGATAGGCATTTAGCCTGATAAGATGCATCATGTAATCAGGAATATCGTCATCATAATCTTCATCTGAGCCTCCATCTTGATCTGCATTTTCCTCATTAGCTTGGAGAAATTGGTTCTCAGGAATTAAACGAACCAACGGTAGATGATTCGAATAAGTAAGCTTGTCCCTGCCACAGAATACTCATTTGTATTAACCCTTATAAGTCATAATGCTTATGTGTAAGTGTAATTAGAAACTTACAATCTCATACAGAATCTTCCTTCTTTAATATACACGTTCTCTCGGGGGACTCCAGTCTGGAGAAATAAAAAATTCAGTATTTATTTTTAAAGAAAAGCAACAAAATGTTCTTGTTGATGATCTTTAATATCAGTATCTTACAATCATCCACCCGATCATCTTTTCACATTTGCTACAGTAAGTTTTGGCTGTGCTAGTTATACATTCTGTTTGACTATAAATCACGTTGTTTTGTACACGAACATTAAACCTGCATATATAAATGAGCATTAGACCGCAGAAAAAAGTGTATACGACATATCTCAAGTTGCTGATACTTACACCCAATTAAAGAGCCCTAGTTCTTCTGATTGACTCTGCAAAATGTACAAGACAAGAAAATGAACTATAACAGAGTAGTGCCTAATTAATCAGAATTCATGATACGAAATATTGAAATCATTAGCAATTTCATGAAATAATTCTTCCTAAACAAAGAAATTATATTCAAATCGTTACCAGCCGAACATAATCTTTGAACCATGCAATTTGCGCTCTGCACCGAACATTAGGACAGTGGATGCTACTATTAGAAGGGAGTGCATGAGTGTTGTGATCAAGGAGACTGTATCTAAACATTGTTGAATGAAGAAGCAGCAACTCAGAGACGAAAATGCAGAAGAATGAATTTGATGGAAATGACAAGAGAGAGTGTTCATATATATATAGAGAGAGAAGTCACTTCTTGATTCTTGAATTTACAGTTAATTCTCAATCCATTTTCCCTCCAAAACTATTTTCTTTTTAATTTCTGACATATTCATATTTTATTTGGATCAAAACTGTATAGAGGATATAAAACCAATTATGTTTCCTTTTTTTAATCTCAAATTCCAACCCGTTTTGAGACTTTTTATTTGCATGGATTTAATATATATTCCATTATCTATTTTATATCTTTTAGGATTTATCTATCTATTAGTAATTTCTTATTAAATTTTTTGTTGAGTTGATCTTCAAATTGTGATTATAAAACTTAAATAACAATATATTAAAATTATTGAGATTTAGTGGGTCAAATTGGGCGGGTCAAGATCCAACTCATTTTTAAGCCCATTTATGCCCAACCCATTTGAGTTCAAAGTAAACTTGGGTGGATCAAAACCAAACTTAATTTATATTTCAACTCATTTTAATAACTCCAATTTCAACTCAATCCGCTCATTTGACATCTCTAGTTCGAACAATGGAAGCAATCACTAACCCTTGTATTATAGTAGAAGGTCTATATTACATTCCTTGAAGTGCGGTCCTTCCACTGACCCTACTAACGTAGAATGCTTTGTGCTTCAGACTATTCTTTTTATACTCCTATTACATCAAATCACTTAACCAAAATATATTGAGTTAGTTTGGTGTAAACACCTGATACAACTAAGACAAATAAAACCAGTACCTCACGTCTCCAAATACTAAAGCCCCTCATATATTATTATATGGAAAAATGAGATGGTGTAGCCATTAAAAAATAAAAATTCCAAATCATGCTTTTCGAAAAAGTTGAGATTTGAACCATGATTCAAAATCACATTTAAATTTTGAGTTGAAATGATGACTTTATATCGATTGTCTAAACACAAGTTGAATCAATTACTTTTAGATTATAGCAAAAGTAAATTCACCTGAGATTGAGTAAGAGAGATGACTTCTTAAGTAACTTATATTGGTTTGCCTGATGTATGTTGATACCAAATTTTGGTCTGATATTTTTTAAAATTAATACTTTTAAAATTTGCATGTTGATACCAAATTTGCCTGATGTGTGTTGATATAAAAAAATATGTATGCTTCTTCGTATTTTTTTGTGATTGTAATTTATTTTCTGTCACTTCAAAATTTATTGCAGATAGTTGCATTGATACATTAAATTCATTTAATTAATTTCATACCTGTAACATATTCATCTAACATGGACTTTCGGACTTGTTTTACTCATTTCATTTCTCCATTCAATTTCCTTTAATTAGGTTTTTCTCCTATTTAGTTCTTTAGTTATAGCATTGTTAATTCTTGTAGTTATTTCTAATTATTTCCATCTTTCATCATTGCATCAGTTAGCTTAACCTGGAAGGCATTCAAATTGCCAAAACAACATGGGATAGAACGGGATAATTAAGTTGATATCTGAAAGGCTACAGATTTTTACAAATCTATTCAAGTTTAGCCAATGTTGTATCACAGCTTCAGTAAGAGTTAAAGAGAGAATTATTTTCATATTGTGTAATAAGCTTATAGTTATAGTGACGATTTCATCAACATTTTTCAATTTTGGTAGAATAGAAATACCATTTATCATGTGTTAGCTTATTACATTTGTTGATAGAGGCTTCTAGAATATCACAAGTCTCTCAAATTATCTGTAACTATTACTGCTAGATGCATACGGAAACTATCTTACTATTAAGAGATGCTTAGAAATTAGAATTCTTCTCAATCTTGGTTGTAATTTTGTCTTCTTATTATTTGTTGCTCATTACATTTCAGTTTAATTATGATTTATAGTACTTGACATAACTCTACTACACATTCGTGCAAACAGGGCTACAAGATTTGTATTAGCTTTTAGGCGTTTTCAACACACGTATAATCATCCCTCTTGACAAAAGGAATCGTACAGAATTCAGAAGGTTACACATTTGCAAATATATTAAACAGAAAGCAGAAATCCAAATTAGTATAATATGAGCACTGGCACTTAAGTTAGCATATACTTAAGCAGATGACCACTGGCATTCACACTTCTGTGTGGCTTTCAAAAATTAGTCATCCACAAACTAAAGTTCAGTAGCAAAATCTAAGGAAATATCAGTAATCAAGTAGTAACTTTTGACCAGTCGATTATACTCAAATGCTCGACAGATGACTTGTATCAAGAAATTAAAAACAAACTAAGTACCATATATAGAATGGTACTCTCAAATTGGTTTATTCCAACCTGAGTAATACCATATGTAGTACAATCTCAAAACAGAAATGGAAAACAGAATATCACACAATTATGAATTATAGCATTTGTATAAGCAGAATATCAGCATGAGTAGGCTATCAATGTCTGCATTTTCATCAATATTATCTATTCCATCAGCCACTTGATCTATGTCTTCATTCGTTTAGTTGGTGGGCCTCTATCTTGATCCTGATTCTTTTCATTACCGCCTCCATGTTGATCAGCATTTTGCTCATTAGCTCCTACAACTTGACCAACATTTTGCTCATTAGCGCCTCCATCTTGAACAACATTTTGCTCATTAGTGCCTTCACCTTGAACAACATTTTGCTCATTAGCGTCTCCACCTTGATCAACATTTTGCTCATTAGTGCCTCCACCTTGATCAACATTTTGCTCATTAGCACCTCCACTTTGATCAACAGTTTGCTCATTAGCGCCTCAATTTTGATCATGCAACGTTACATCATTCCAGAAACTAACCTCCTTCCTGCCACAAAATACTCATTTGAATTAACACCTTACAAGTCATACCACATATAATCATGTGCAGATGGTCTCAATCTGCAAATTCGTAATTAGAAACTTACAATCTCAGATAGAATCTTCCTACTCTATGACTCCTAGACGGTTGGGAGGCTGCAATCTGGAGAAATCATAAATTCTGTAATTTAAGAGGGAAAAAAAAGAGCAACAAAATCGTCTTGTTATCATGAAACTCAATGATCTTTAATATTACTAGTATCTTACAAGTTTCCATCCGAGCAGGTTTCTACAGTTAGCACAGTAAGCCTTGGCTTCAGATTATTTTAAAGGCAACAAAAACTTCAGATTTTTACTTCAAGAAGTATACCCAAGTCTTTCTACTGAAATCATCAATAAAGAGCAAGAAGTATTTTCTTTTACCAAAAGAAGGTGGATAGATTGGATCACACACATCGGTGTGTACAAGTTGGAGTGGCTTACTTGTTCTTGATGTAGTCTCCTTTGGAAAACTTCTCCTTGCATGTTTTCCAAGAAGACAAGCTTCACACAATTGATTTGGATGGTTGATTGACGGTATCCCATCAACCATGTTCTTGTCTCGCATTGATTTGAGCGCTTCAAATTTCAAGTGCCCAAATCTCATATGCCAACACCATGAGTCATCTTGCACATTGGCCTTCAAACACTTTGCATCGATGGTTTTAAGATTCAAAGGGAACAACCTATTTTTTGCCATATGAACTTTAGCAATTAAGTTGTTACTTGAATCCCTAAGCCAAAGATGCATATTTTTCATATGAATATCATATCCTTTTTCAAGAAGTTGACCCAAACTCATAATATTACTTTTCAATTTTGGCAAATACTCCCTCCGTTTCAAAAAGATTGGTCTGGTTTGACTTGACACGAAGTTTAAGAAATTAAAGAAGACTTTTGAATCTTGTGGTCCTAAATTAAAGTTATGTCAAATGTACAAAATTGCCCTTAATCTTGTGGTCTTAAACATGCCACGTGGAAAGCAAAAAGTAAAATGTTACCAAAAAAGGAAAGAGGTCATTTTTTTTGAAACTGACTAAAAAGGAAAGGAGGTTATTCTTTGTGAAACGGAGGGAGTAATAATTTATTAATCAATTTATGGCCACCATCTTTACAGGATATCAGAATCGTACCTATTCCTTCAATTTGGATCTTTGAGGTATCTCCAAAAGACACATTACCTTTCACCGTCTTCTTTATCTCCACAAACTTATCTTTGTGGCCACACATATGATTACTTGCTCCATTGTCAAGATACCATGAACTGCAATCATTTGTATCTTCTTTGAGTGCTAATAACAAAGTTGACTCATCATTGTCTTTGTTGTTGTCAACAAGATTAACTGTCTCTTCAACATTACTACGACATTCCCAAGAGTAATGTCCAATTTTATGACAGTTATAACACTAAATTTTAGATTTGTCATACCTCATTTCATTTGTACCTTGATAGGCTCCACGTCCTCTTCCTCCTCGTTAACCACGGCCAAGACCTCTGAATGACCGGTGACCTTTATCTTCATTGTTAAAGTTATTGGTATAACTTCTTCGTCTTCCACGGCCTCGCCATTGTCCATTTCCTTTGTAACTTTTCTCACCTTCAAATCCTTTGAAGGATGCCTGAGTTTTAAGAAGTTGCTCTAGTGGCTCTTCTTTTCTCCTTTTCATTTTCTCTTCGTGGGATAGTAAAGAACCTTCCAATTGTTCTACCGTCATAGAGTCTAAATCTTTAGACTCCTCAATAGCACACACCACATAATCAAATTTAGGTGTTAGAGAACGAAGAATCTTTTCTACTGCATGTGGAATAAGATAGTTGAATAATTTTATTCATCTCTTTCTATGTCATATACAAGGCTTTATATACATGAGAGATTGAATCACCTAGATCCCATGAAATCTGGGATTCTATAAAATCATATATTTTACTAAAAAGAAGAAAAAAATATTTTAGATTACAACAATTATCTTTAAGATCTTAAGGGATCAAATCTTGATATGGAGAATATCCTCTATCAGCCAACACTGCACGCACATCATCTACTTCCTTTTTCTATTGTCATTTTTCTTGACTTAAATTAGAGAATCTAGCATTTCGATTATAGTAATGAATCCTTTGTTTACAAATTCAAGATATCGGGACATAATATCTACTCCTTTAACAAGTATGTATACAGTCTGAGAAAAATTATGTACATGTGGATGAATATATAATTTTAAATTTACAACTGAGGATTTTATACTGGCTACAAATTTTTTATAGTAATAGGGGACAAACGTGCAACGCACGTTCCTATATATATATGTATATCTTATAGAGTGTGTAGAGAGAGGCCTTTACCAAACTTACCACCCATATCCCTCCATTGAAACAAATAGTCATTCACATTTTAATTAGATTTCACTGTCAAGCAACTACACTAGTTGAAACAAAGACGATTAAAAGATTGTAGTCAAGAAATTAAAAGATAAACATATACTCTATAAAGAAGGGAAGCACTCGAGCTCAAACATGTCAAATGTCAATTGCTTTTCTCCAAAATCAATATGTACTGTAATCCATAAACCAAAAAAAAAAAAAAAAAAAGGAAGTAGGCTATGCATTTTTCATCAATAGTTGATTCAAATGTTTGCATTTAGATCAATATTGCCCATTCCCTCAACAATATCTACATCTTGATTAGGAACTTGTCCATTAATGCCTCCATTTTCATCCTGATTAGCATTTTCCCCATTAGTGCCTAAATTTTGTTCATTAGCGTCTCCATCTTGATCAACATTTTGCTTATTAGAGCCTAAATCTTATTCATTAGGAACCAGTTCATTAGCACCTCCATTTTGATCATTATCCTGTTCTTCATCTGCACCTCCATCTTGATCATTAGGAGCCTGTTCATTATTGCCTCCAAAGAGTAAATCCAACAACAGTACATTGTTCCAGCAAATAATCTCGTTCCTGCCACAAAATACTCAGTTTGAATTAACACCTTACAAGTCAGTCCATATATGTACATGAACAGACGGTTTCAATCTGCAAATTCGTAATTAGAAACTTACAATCTCATGATGAATCCTCCTACTATATGACTCCTAGACGGTTGGGAGATTGCAATCTGGAGAAATCATAAATTCAGTAATTTAAGAGGGAAAGAAAAAGAGCAACAAAATCGTCTTGTTATCATGAAACTCAAATGATCTTTAATATTACTAGTATCTTACAATTTTCCACCCGAGCAGGTTTCTACATTGGACACAGTAAGTCTCGGCTAGGGTCATGTCATCTATTCCTCGATGATATCGCTCGTCCTCTGCTACTTCAACACTAAACCTGCATATATGCCCTTATTAGACGATAAATAAAATCACNGCAACTCGAGTTCTGCAACGACGACAGTGGAGGTAATGAACAAAAGGGATATGATTGTATTCAGGTAAATTCTGTCTCATCACAAATTGTTGAGTCAAGAACCAAATCCTAATAGACATGTTTGACCTATTACAGAATAAAGAACAAAGTGTAAGAGAAATATAACAGCTGGAAAAATCAATGAAAAGAAAAGACAAACTACACACCAAAGATGAGTTGGCGATCAACGAGAATCCAAGAAAACGAAAAAATGGGTGAAAATTATAACAGAGGAGAAATGCCCAAAACTGAAATTATATTAATTCTTGATTCTTGAATTCTAGTTGAGAAGAGCTCTGTTTTGAAATGACTTCACCAGCTCTGTTTTTAAATCGCTCTGGAAATTTTCTAATCTTTTACTAGGGGGATAATTTTTAAGCAATAGTTATGAATACTTTTGACAACAAATTTCATCAAATAAGCAGTATGTGAAAAATTAATGACAATCCATCAAACAGGGACAGTGCAAAACTTGAGTTTTTCTCTTTTCTTAGGATCTATTTGGCCATAGATATTGCCAGACGCCAAAAAATGTTTGAGAAAAAACTTGACAAATACTGTTTGGTCATATACTTGTCATTAATTGATAAATATTTTTAATTAAAAAAATCAAATTCTCAAATACTAGAAAGAAAAAAAAACTAATATTTGTGCAAAATTCTATTATTTGGAAACTTTTAGAAATAAGACACAGTACGCTCTAATATTCTTTGGACCACAATCTTATTGAAATACTCCAAACACTCTGACAAATAAGGTAACTTACAAAAATCCACTAGTTTAGGAGCTAATTATTCAGATACACACGCTAGTTTGCAATATTACGAATCTTAACAGATTTTAGTGTATCCAAATACGTCAAAATACATGTATCTCAAGATACATAAGGTCAAAATTATGTGTGATTTGTTCTATATACATTGTATCCTCGATTGAAACAAATAAAATCCTACTCAACTATAAGGGATTTATGCCTATTTTTCAAAATCAAACATTTTAAATCTCCCATACTAGTGAAGCAACTACACTTGTTGAAACAAAGACAATTGCACGGCAGTTGCAGTGACTTTTAAGCAGTAGATTGTAGTCAAAAGACAAACTAATTAGCAGCATATAGAGAAGGGAAGTACTCGAGCTCAAACATGTCAAATGTTCAGTGTCAATTGCTTTTCTCCAAAATCAATATGTAGTGAAATCCAAAAACCAAAAAAAGAAAGCAGAATATCATACAGTTATGAATTAATACTCGTACAATATGAACTCTATTGTAATAAGCTGGTT
>NW_026021274.1:0-300 GCF_019186545.1 Solanum stenotomum
CTAAGCTCTAAGAACTCCTAAACCGTAACAAATCATAAAAAATAATGAAAAAACCTTTTAAAATCCTAAACCTAAAAAGTCTCTATACCTAGAAAATTCTACAATAGTTTAAGCCCTAAACCTTTAACCTTACAAACCCTTAATAATAAACCTAGACCTAAAACCCTAAATTCTAAGATATTCTGTACCCGAAGAAATCCAAAATCCTTTACTCTAAAGCTTTGGGCTAAATCGAAAGAAACCCTAAACCATAAGAAATAAAAAAAAAAAACCCCTAAAAATATTTAAAAACCCTAAACC
>NW_026021275.1:0-4289 GCF_019186545.1 Solanum stenotomum
ATCATGTTGTCTATTTATGTGATTTTTAAATTTTAATTTTCGAATTCAAGAAACTAATATTTAAAATCAATCCATTTAAGTTCGGATTGGAGTGGTTTTATTAACTGGACGCTTCAGATTGATCCATATAGTTATTTCAAATTTTTTATTTTGAATCTATACAATGAGTTTCTTTTTTCCTGAAAAAAAAAAAAAAAGTAAACCTTAAGTTTTCTTTTCACTAGTTTCATTAATAATTTCTCATTCTCACCACAATCCTCTAAATAAAATGTTGATTTAAGAAATGAAAGTATTATCAAGAAAATCATGAATTTGTATAAATCTGGCATTGTCCAAAATTTTGTCGTCACTCCTTCCACATTTTATCATGTATCTCAAACTTATAACCATCAGCGATAATGTTGTCAATTAATAATGTTACCAGGAAATATATTCGTGCTTCGAGCGGTGCATTAATCGTAAAGAATTTTTAAAATATAATTTTTTTCAAATAAATATGATAAAACTCTTCATGTTTATGCATAAAAAAACAATTATAAATATTCATAAAATCCTTATTATATAATTTTGCTATAAAAATTGGAGTTAGATGAATGGTATTCTTTTTATTATTATATCTTCTTTAAAAAATGAAAATATATAAAAAAGAATTTCATTTTTAAATACGAATTTGTGTATGTGATTCTTAGTAGTAGGTTTTTTTTTTGGTTAAAGTAGTAGGTTTGTTGCTTTCATTAGATAGTACAGAATATTTGTTTTCCGAAAATTTCTTTCATTAAGAATAAAACAATAAAAAGAAAAGAAACTAAATATATAAAGGAAAAAAATATATATAAGTAGAAACATTACAGTTAAAAGGTATATCTACTATATATTCTTTTGATTATAATTTATAAGATTAAAAACTTGAAACACTATGCTTCTTTTATTTAATTATAAGTATTTATAACCCTTTTTCTTAGTTATTATCGTATGGCTAAAATCAAGTCAAGTAACAATGTCTTTTTTTAAGCTTATTTTTATTATGGAGCCGTGATAAACTCTATTTTTTTAAAACGGTGATTTATTCCTTATTTATTTTGGAGTTGTAATGAAAACTTATTTTTTTAATATACTTTCTTCCTTTTAAAATAGTTATAACTTTTCGAGAGTCAATTTGCTTATTTTTCAAAGTTAAATAATATTAGATTAATTTGATATTTTAAAATTAAAGTTTATATATTCAAGAACGGTATAAAAACTCATGTATTATTTATCACTATATATATAAAAAAAATTGATAGAAAATCTTCTCACTTGACTTTTAAAAAAGAAACGATATTAAAACAGAGAAAAATATCCAAAAAAGTGACAAATTAAATAAATAGGAATATGATATGATCTCGTTATAAATTTAGCCAAGATATAATGAATTAATGGATGAATCTTCATGTATGCATACAAATTCAAATATTTTTTCAAATTAGTTCCAAAACTTTGCATATCACCTATTTCATAATTAGTCAAGTTCAAAGCTTAGATTTTTTAAAATTTTTTTGTCAATTACAAAGTTCACTAATTTTTTTAAAAGTAAATATTCTAACATTAAAGAAATATTTGTTAATATAGCCCATATCATATAAAAAAACTTTATGTATAGATTACAAAGTAAAAAGGAAAAAAATTAAATCTAACTTTGTAAAATTTTCAAAATATGAAATATTTATCTCTGTAAAAGTTAAAAATATGTTGATGAAGATCACATCATGAATCTTTAGCCTTAATTTGTTGAGCAAGAAAATTTCTTAGCCAAAAATTATATATCTTTTCTCTAATTGCTTTCAAAATTTTCTTGCCTCTTTCCTCTTGACTTTTCTTAAAATCACATTTTAAAAATTCTCATACTATTTCAACATTTACATGAATTGAAACAATTTAATTAATTCAATTCTTAGAAGACATTTTTTGGACATTCTAAGAGTAATTTGTAAAAATACGCATTTCTCAATGAAACAAATTTCTATTAAATGAAGAATGAAAAATTAGATCATTTCAGTGGTGAAATTTTTAAAATAAATAAAATAATGACAATTCACAAGGAGACAATAATTAGTTGGAAGACATATATATTAACAAATAATTGACGCATACACTAAATAAAAAATGGATCAAATTTTTCTAGACATACATTCTTTCTTCATTAGGAATCAAATAATTAATCCAAATTCANTCTTCGTTTCTTTGCTTCAAAAGGAGCCAAACTAACCTCTTTTTTGTTCATGTTCATTCAAAAAAAATAAATTGCGCACATAAAATTCATAATTAGGTCAAAACACTAAAAAAAATGATGTAACAATACAATCGTGCATAGAATACAAAGTAATAACGTAATATAAATATATACTTTCAGTTGAACATCACTCCACAATTTTGACATCTATAATTAGAGGTAATCTAAAAAAAATAAAAATCACCAAGAATAGGAAAGTTATTAATGGGATAAAGAATAATTATGTACTTTTTAAGCCTTAAGGAATAACCTCTCGTTTCTCAAAGCAATAATAAATAGAAGGAATTTAATTACTTGTAGGGAGAATGTGCTTAGGAGAATATTGAGGATTAACAAAGTTTAAATAGATATTAAAAATTAAATATAATTATTAATGTTGCAATTATTTAAAAAAAATGGATTGTCATAAATAATGCTAACGTTCGTGTTACTGGTAATTTGATTTTAGATATATAGTTAAATTCATTTATTTTGTAATATATTACTCCCTCCGTCCCTTTTTAGTTGTCCACTTTAGAAATGGTACACAAATTAAGGCAACAATGATTAGCACAGTGAAGTTACAATTTTACCCTTATGACAACTTTTCACTTCAAAATTACAACCACTTATTTGAATTCAAGTGAAATAAATTGGAGGGAAACAACATACACTTTTACAATTTTCAAGAAGTGTAAATAAGGGTATAATAGGAAAAAATTTGTTGTCCTTTCTTGATTTGTCAAAATGGACAACTAAATAGGGACAACTAAAAAAGGAAATATGGACAAGTAAATAGGGACGGAGGGAGTATATTTGTCCAATCATAGTTGTCCACTATTGACTTTCACACACTCTTCAAGAAACAATAAATAATAGGGGTAGTATTATTATTTTATCCTTTGACTTTATTAAATTTAATGTTTTGAGAAATATGTTAGATGATTTAATAGTAAGGATAAAATAAACACAAGATAAATTATCTCTTAATTTTCTAAACTGGACAAGTATTATCGGACAATTATTTTTAGACGGAGAAGGAAGTAATAACAAATTACGCCATTTGTATGGAGTTAATGAATCAATGTCTTAATTCCAATACTATTTAA
Source organism: Solanum stenotomum (assembly GCF_019186545.1). Classification (NCBI taxonomy): domain Eukaryota; kingdom Viridiplantae; phylum Streptophyta; class Magnoliopsida; order Solanales; family Solanaceae; genus Solanum; species Solanum stenotomum. The sequence goes on from NW_026021275.1 coordinate 3,358, forward strand.
CAATGATTTAATTAGAGAAATTACTTAACTGTACATTAGGAGACAACGTTATTTTAAATAAATGCTAATAATAAGGAAATAGAGTTTTTTTTTTTACATAAATTTTTGAATAAGGATTTTTTTTCTAATTTAGGAGAAATAGATAAATAGTAATATTGGCCAGCACGTGCTTATTTTCAATATATATATATATATACTGATTTTTCTCTAATAAACTGTTATAGGAATATAACACCTAAAATCCGTAAAATCTGAATTCCTCTAATATATTTTATCAATACATAATTATAGTTGGACATAATAAATTGTATTAAATTAATTAAAGAAAATAGTGGCATTCTTTCAACTTTTAACATCATTGTACATGTTAACTGCTTTTATTTTATTTCGAAAAGGCTCATTTCAGTTGTATTTTGTTACCATATTTTAGGAAAAAGATGCACAATAATATCAATGATACTAATAAGTTATTACAAAAATAATAATTTTATTAAAGTTTCCATCATAAAATTAGGATAATTGATAATTAAAATGTTAAAGATAGTAGGCCAAAAGTGAGAACTCTATATAGCCCTTTTTCAATTTTTTTTAGGGGTGATATATTTTGTTATGCCATCACTACTGCAGGGGCGGATCTATGAAGGGGTGTGGGGGTGCCATGCCATCCTCAAACTTCGATGGAAACTCTATATATACATAGGTATATGTATATAATATATATATAAATATAAAGTGTGCCATTCAAAAAATAAAACTGGCTTGTGGTGCCACGGTAGGACGACAACTTTAGAAGGTTGATGTTGCGGGTTCAAATCCCTTTTGTACCTATTTTTTTGAGAAATTTGTTGCAGACGTTTTTTAAGAAAAAAAAGGCTCCAAGTACATTTTTTTAAGGAAAAACAGTTGGCACATTATTTTTATTTTTTTTATAA
>NW_026021276.1:0-394 GCF_019186545.1 Solanum stenotomum
TTATAATTTCAAGTTCAAGTTTTAATTCCAAGTTCAAGTTCTAATTTCAAGTTCATGTTCAAATTCTAAGTTCAACTTCAATAACTAAGTTTAAGTTCAAGTTCTAAGTTTCAAATTCTAAGTTCAAGTTCAAGTTCTAATTCAATACACTAATTAACAAATTCAATACTCAAATTTCAAGTTCTAAGTTCAAGTTCAATTTCAAATTCTAATTCTAAGTTCAAGTTAAAGTTCTAATTCTAAGTTCAAGTTCAAGTTCAAATTTCAACATCAAGTTCTAAGTTTAACTTCAAATTCTAAGTTCAAGTTCAAGTTCTAATTTCAAGTTCAAGTTCTAAGTTCAAGTCAAATTCTAAGTTGAAGTTGAAGTTCTAAGTTCAAGTTCAAATTCTAA
>NW_026021277.1:0-913 GCF_019186545.1 Solanum stenotomum
TGTGAGTATGAGGGTTGATGTTTATATAGAATCTCATAGGGGCATTTATTGTGAAGAGGGGAAGAAGGTAGTCTATTGATGAGGTATGTGGAGGTAAGTATGCATTCACCCCAGTATTTCATTGGGAGTTTTGATTGAAAAAGGAGAGCCCTTGCTGTTTCAAGAATGTATTTATGTTTTCGTTCCACCACCCCATTTTGTTGTGGGGTATATGGACAAGATTTTTGGTGAATAATTCCCTTATTCTGGAAAAACATAATGGATTCATTGTTGGTGAATTCCAGTCCATTATCTGATCTAATTGTTTTAATGGTGGTTTTGAACTGGTTCTCAACCATGAGGACAAAAAGCTTTGATGATATGGAGGGCATTACTTTTACTGCTAAGAAGATGTGTCCAAGTAGACTTGCTAAAATCATCTACTAAAGTAATGAAGTATCGAAAATTGTCATGAGTTGTTGTTTGGTAGGGACCCCAGAGATCAACATGTAGTAGTTCAAAAATGCTGGTGGTAGTGTGGGATTTTTGTGGAAAAGGTAATCTTGATTGCCTGGCCATTGGGCAGATGGGACAAAAGAAAGGTTGTTTTGGTGAGAAAGTCACAGGTATAGAGGATATGCCTTTCATTTTTACAAAGGGTACATGACCAAGTCTATAGTGCCACAGTAAATCCATGCTATCAGCAGGAAAAGAAATAAAAGATGTGCCAGCAACATTATCTTTATTACTAACAAGGGAGGAACTGATTACATTTGAGTGAGAAGTACATGAAAGAGGAACACATTGAATCTTATTGCTAGAGAAAGGAAAACATGAAGTAGGATGTTGTTGTTGTTGATCATTGTGGCTAGTCTTTTGTAAACAATCTGAGCAAAGGAAGTAGAGACCATCATGTACTTTACCAATCTCCAGA
>NW_026021278.1:0-215 GCF_019186545.1 Solanum stenotomum
TTTCAGGCGATGCTTTTTTTGAATCCGCCTATTTTTTCGAGATCTACGCAACCAAACTGCCTAAAGGCGGTTTGCGCGTGCCGATTTTCCCAGAAACGCGTTTTACTGATTCTTACGCGCGAGCGGAAATATAATTAAAAAAATAAAAGGAAATTTAGACAGGGGCAATGGGTTCCTCATATCAATTTCGAAAAAATACGAGGTTTCAAAAAAAA
>NW_026021279.1:0-267 GCF_019186545.1 Solanum stenotomum
TAACTTCACTTGAATTGGAAACTAACTTTACTTGAATTTGAAATTTGGATTCAAGGTGTTTGATCACATGTTACGGATGAGTTCTTGACTTTTAGAAGTACCTTGGAGTGTTGGAAACAACTAGGAAACATAGATATAATACTTAGGAACATGTATGAAAAAAAGTTGGGGATGAAGGTAACGGGAAGGATTGGCGTCCTTGGCGCTCTAAGAGGTGCGGGGCGCCAGCCCTCAACTTTAAAGGGGACTGCTGGGCACTCTGCCAGG
>NW_026021280.1:0-527 GCF_019186545.1 Solanum stenotomum
TTAGGGTTTTGGGTTTAGGGTTTAGGGTCTAGGGTTTAGGGTTTGTGGTTTACGGTTTAGGGTTAGGGTTCGGGGTTCGGGTTTAGGGTTTAAGGTATAGGGTTTAGGGTTTATGGTTAAGGGTTTAATGTTTAGGGTTTATGTTTTTGGTTTTAGTGTTTAGGGTTTAGGGTTTAGGGATAGGGGTTTAGGGTTTAGGGGTTAGGGTTTAGTGTTTAGGGTTTAGGCTTTATTGTCAGGGTTAGGGTTTAGGGATTTAGGGTTAGGGTTTAAGGGTTATGATTTAGGGTTAGGGTTTAGGGTTATGGTTTAGGGTTTAGGGTTTAGGGGTTTAGGGTTTAGGGTTTAGGGTTTGTGGTTTATGGTTTAGGGTTAGGGTTTAGGGTTTAAGGATTTAGGGTTAGGGTTTAGGGTTATGGTTTAGGGTTTAGGGTTTAGGGGTTTAGGGTTTAGGGTTTNTTTTGGGTTTTAGGGTTTAGGGTTTAGGGTTTAGGGATAGGGTTTTAGGGTTTAGGGTTAGGGGTTAG
>NW_026021281.1:0-6104 GCF_019186545.1 Solanum stenotomum
GGTCGTTTGAAGTTGACCAAAAACTCAACTTTAACACAAATAACAAATTTTTAGATTTTTATACCCTTTCCAAAAATGACTATTTCCAATTCTAACTCTTTCTAGTTCTTTCAATTAGCGAGGTGTTACACAAAAGCAGAAACTGAGTACATAATTGCTGCATCTGTTGTGAATCAAGTTATCTAGCTAAGGAAATGTTGAAGGACTTGGGTCATGAACAAAGCTACCAAGATCATGTGTGACAACAGTTCAACAATTTCAATCTAAAATAATCCAGTGTTTCATGGTCGAACTAAGCATATCAAGATCAAATTTCATTTATTAGAGAAGTCCAACAATCTAATGAAGTGTTGCTTGTTTTCATTGTTCATCCGAGAACCAGGTAGCTGACATTTTCACTAAGTCATTGCCAAAGGAAAGATTTGAAGATCTGAGGCAAAGAATTGGTGTTTGTCACAAAAATGCCAAGAGGAGTGTTAGACAATTGACATTTTTTTCCAACTTATTATTTTTACCGTTTTTTACTTATTTCAGTTTACTACTTTCTCATTTCTAACAAAAGACTTAGTCAAAGTTAGTTGCTTAAATTTCTGAAGTTAGTGACCCTTTATGGCTGATTAGTGAGACATTTTCTTATTCAGTTTCAATCCACTTTGTAAGTGACTGCTAGTTATTTTTTTCTTGTATAAATTCAAATGTTCTTCATGTTAAAGATATGCTGAAATTTTAATGAGTTCTTTATGCTTTAATACTTCAATTCAATATTAAAAGAGTCTACGTACTAACATACACATGGTTTAATTTTATTAAAAGTGGGATGAAACGTTTGTAATGGAGGACGTGTGTAAATGACCTCTACTTTGACCAGTAACATATAGATATACATTATTTTCCAACAGTAAATTCCATCATTTTCATGACCTCGTGATGTTGTAAGTGACACTAGGTTATAAAGGCATGAAAGCTCCATGAAATCCATAAGGCACTCTACTTGGTAATGTGATTGTGGCAATAGGGTGTGTTGCAAAGTTTTTTGCATCAACTATATATACTTGCAAGAAATAATAATTGTTCACATTAGAATTGACTTTCACTTTGTAAAGTAGTACTTACATCAGTTTTTGGAAAAATTATATTCAACTATAACTATGACAACTCACGTGAGATACATTTGTATTTTCGTTGTGTATGAATGTCACAAGCCAACCATCATCCTCATCAACACCTTGAGGTTTTGGAACAGAGGTTGTTCCACAACAAAAATTACCCTCTGGCAACATATGATACTCAACTTTAATCAATTCCATATCTTCTTCAAATTGAAGTTTGACAAGTCCTCCATATTTAACTAATCCATCTAATCATAAATTCAAAATAGTATCAAATTACAGAGTCATTAGCAACGTAACAAATTTTTTTAACGAAAACGAAAATTCATAATGATGTAAAGATCAAATTATAGTAACCTGAAATGGAGCTAGCTTCTCTATCTACCACTTGTAGATAACAAAATTTGTTTCTTAGACCAATGAACTTTTCATTGATCATAGGGAACTCCATAAAGAACTTAGTTACGACATTTTTCTCCTTTACTTCCCCAGTTCTCATGTTTAGTCTCCATTCACAAACACGAAAAAAGAATGATTCTTCTAAAGATTCATTATTGTTTTTTGTGGAACTTGTTTCTTCAGACCCTTCGAAAAATCTCTTGGATTTTTTATCTTTGGAACCAGGTCTTGGTAATACTGATTCACGAGCTCTGCATCCCCATACAACCACATTTTGCCGGAATCACATACATTTTATATTGGTCAATCACTCAACTTATACAATATGTAGAAGTAAATTTAGTTAAAAACAGAACTGAAACTACCTCATCGTTGTCTTCAAAACAATTTATTAGGTGAAATACACAACTAGGTTGAACACCAAACCATCTAACGGAATTAGCATCACCATATCGTGGCATTACTCCAATCCGCGCATATCCATCTTTATCATACTTTATCAATCTACAAACCAAAAGACAGAGCAAATATATAATCAATACGATTTCATTTGATTGCAACATCATTAATGGAAAAGAAAAATTAAAGTACTCACGAGTCTCCCCTAATGAGTCGATTTATGTCAATAGTTAGAGGAAAATCCATGATCACGTTGTACCTATATATGGATAGTCAGATATTACAGAATTAGCCAAACATGAGCTTAAAAATATTGATCATAATCGATTGAAACATTCCTAAAGTCGATTACCTTTCTGTAACTCCCATATCGTGGCATAGGCTCCACCTATTGAACTTGAGATCCACCTTGTGAACCATTTTCTTGCCATCAGCTGGAAGTAGGAATTAGCCGATTAACAAATTATTAGCGAGCTAAATATATATATATTATGCACCAATTTAAATTCTCTTTTTTAATGCTCATCTTGAATTAAGATCATTATGAGAAGAAGGAGATACTAGAAAATGACAANAAATATAATAGAATAATTTGCAAGTTGTTTCAAATAGTTTGTCACTTGTTATAACTTTTAAATAATAATATGTCTTTTACATAATTATGTATATAATTAGTGTATTTTATAAATATTGGAAGATCGTCCCAAAAAGATTTTGTTTAATTAGATATTTGGTTAGTTTGTTTAGTTATCTAATAGTTTGCAATTTTGAGTTAATTAGTTAGTTTATAGTTAAGTTAATTATTATATAATTATGTGTCTAATTAGTATATTTTGCGAATATTCAAAAATCGTGTCAAAAAAAAAAGATTTTACTTTTACGTAAGTGTTTTATTAATTAGTGTAGTTTAAATTTTAGTTAATGTTTTTGAATTAGTTAGTTTAATTAAGTTAGTTATTTTACTTTGTTAAGATTAAGAAGCTCGTTAGTTAATTAATATTAATTCATTTTATTTAATATCTAGCCGAATCCTCTAAATTAACTCTCATTGGCTACAATTGAAACTCATTTGACCATTTTGATAATTGTAATCTCAGCTTTTTTTTTTATTTTTTGCCGACTCCCATCTCCTTTATTTCTCAGCCCATAAAAGACCCACCAACAGATCCAATTCAATATTCCTTCAGCCCAATCCTCTCTTAAATGGCCCAGACCATTACTAATTCCAAATCCAAAAGACCCCACCAATAATTCATCACAACAATTCAGCCGACAACATCAACAGTAACCAATCTCACCGCCCCAACTTCGTCTTTCTTCTCCCAGCAGCTCAGTACTGTTCCAGCTCCATTTCCAACCAAGAAACGTCCTTGCAGTTGCGGGATCACGCCACGTAGCTCGCTAAGGACGATGGGAATCAATCTAGCCGTTCATCCTCCATTCCTTTTCCGGAATGGAGTTGAAATTTCAGAAAAAAGTATGCCTACCTAAAATGATGCAAGAAAGATTTTCGAATTTGAATTTGAAATGGGCCTTGTCTCATCCGAATTCATCCGTTTCCCCCCTATTTGGAACCCTAATTTCCCCCTATATAAGATCTTTTTTATTATCTGTGAAAAGGGGGGAAAATTTTTTTGAAAGGGATTTTAGTTGAAAAGAAAAAAAAATTAAAGTCAAGAAAGGGAGAATTTATTTGAACGAAATTTTGTGCTTAAGAAGTCTTAGACGTTTTTTTTCGAAGAAGCGGGCAAATTTTTGTTCAAAGCTAGCTCGAGGTGTTTGGTTCACTGTTTGGAGCTTCGAGTTCGTGTGGTGGAAGAACTCGTGCTACTCGTTGCTGTCCGGTCCGCTGCCCGCCACAAGGTAAACAACTTGCGACCCTTCTATCAGCTTCGAGTTCAATGTATTGGTTTTAGTGTCCTGCTCCTGGTCTATTTCGAGGATTCTATATGATGTGTTCATATTAATTTTGAAAATGGTATTATGTGTCTCTCTTTCGAAAGGATTTAATGCCTGGTTGAATCTGTTTTTAATCTTCTTGAGTTTGCGGTTGTGGTCGTCTCAAGCTTATTTTGTTCATCGGTTGACCACTGTGATTTTGTTCTGCCTCTGTCTACTGAAGTAATTTTCTCATTTTTGACTACATATCCTGAAGTGTCAAAGAAGTTATCTCATTGTTCCTCTGATGTGTCTTTGAGTGTAAATTAGTAATTTTAGTTGATATTGTCGTGATTTGATTTGTTTTGGGATCATCTCGCGGTATGAAACCGTTAGACTCGTTTAGTATTTGGCGTTTATATGTTGCTAGGATTCATTCATTCATTTTGGTTGGTTGAATGTTTGGCCATGAATACGAAAGGGTCCTCTTGTTAGCGATGAGTGCAGCTTCATACTATGGTTTTGCTCGACATCTTAGTCCAAGTTTTGTTCCATGTTTCCTCAATTTAAAAGGGTCTAGTCTGTGCTTATTTGATAGAATATTAGTCCACCATGAGATAGAATATTGTTTTTTTTTGTGCACAAAATTGTGTTGCCAATGATTTGATTAAATAACCCTCTTCTGTCTCCATTTTAAATAATTCATTATAGTTGAATTAATTGTTTAAAATTTTGATCGCCATTAGTGTTCTACTCGTTGTATTTTGAATTGTTTAAATGTTGTACAAGTAAGCTTCAAGGCACGGTTCCTGGGCGAATAAATTATCTTAAATATAATTAATATTGTTTTCTTCTACTTACCACGAACCGTTTGCTATATTATTCAATTCCACTTATTTTGTTTTGCTTAGTTCGAAATATATCTAGTTAGGGTCCCTTGAATGCATTACCGTTTTTATTTCTAAATTAGTGAATCCTAGTATAGCTGGGAATTACAGATTGAGATGCTATTTTTTGTAAGTACTAATCCTTATGTTTTCTTTATTTTGTCGCATGTGATACCATCCGAGTCTTCTTGGACTCCTATTTTCTTCCTCGCATTTCAAGAGAGCCGTAAAGGCTCAAGTCCCTTCCTTTCAAGTCAGCCGACAATAAATTGAAATACAGGTTCTCGGAGTGTAAATAGGGGCTGGAAAACAAGTTTTCATGTTCTGGAAAATTGGCAAAGAGTTGATACATTTGCTGTATACAGTGATATACGGTAAAAACGCAGTGATATACAAGTGGAAAACCAAAGTTGTGGGCTGGAATATGCGAAATACAGGTGTACAAGTCAACAACTAATATTTTAGAAAAAAAAAGGGCAGAATACGGACCCGAAATACGGCCCATATACGGTGGTATACATAAAGTGTATACACAGATTTCTTAAAAGCAAATGGGGCCAAAGGCCCAAGAAAATTTCAGCAGGTCCAAGATTTGGGGGGTTTGGGCCTTTGGCCCAAATTTGATATTCTCTTCCTTGCTCTTATGTATTTTATTTATATTTGACTAACGCTTTTTCTTATGGTTAAATTCAATTAAACCCCAAAGTTAGTCATTTCTCTTTTATATTCTTAAAAATAAATATTCATTCATATAATTTGTTTACTTAGCTTTTACTTAGTTTTGGTCTTGTTATCTCCTTAAGTCATTTCCCTTAGAAAAATTCCCCTTTAGTTCATCCCCCTTAAGATAATAATAATAAAAATAATAATAAATAAAAAATAAAAAATAGTCATAAATGAGTTCTTTACTCAAAAAAAATTAGTTAAAATAAACGAGTTCTTTACTTATTTATAATTTCGAAAAAAATAAAATATAATTTTATTAGTTAAAATAAATGAGTCCTTTTTACCTAGTTAAACTTTCAAATAGATGAGTTTTTTTACTTGGTTAGAATCTCAATAAAATTAGTTAAAATAAATGAGTTTTTTACTTATTTATAATTTCGAAAAAAAAATAATATAATTTTATTAGTTAAAATAAATGAGTCCTTTTTACCTAGTTAAACTTTCAAAAAGTTGGTTTAAATAGATGAGTTTTTTTTACTTGGTTAGAATTTCAAAATAAGTCATAAAAAATGAGTTTTTTACTTAATTAAAATTTTAAAAAAAATTTAGTCAAAGTTATTTTTAGTCAAATCGTCGGTCAACCGCAAGTTAGCGGACATTCCGAGGGCCTAACACCTTCTCGGAATGTAAATTTGAACTCGAACCTGTTTTCAATCGATTTTATCTGTTTAAATCTTCTGAAAACCTTATAGTTTTTTCTTGATTT
>NW_026021282.1:0-634 GCF_019186545.1 Solanum stenotomum
TATATTTTACTCCACCTTCATTTGTACCATCAGAGTTTTAAGAATAAACATTAAATTTTAAATTGAAATAAAATTCATTGAAAAATGACAGAAAAAATAATAATAGTATATGAAAATTAAAATAAGGTGCAAGAAAAGCCTTTTCACAATAATTTTTTCAAATATATTGACAACAATTAAAATGAAGCTGTTATTTTATCTTTAAAATTAAGTTTGATTGAATTGAATTAGTACAATGAGAAAAAATATTAAACTAATAACTTTTTGATGTTATTAAATGCATTCTATTTTTAATTGAGTAGTAGATTAAAAGTTCCGAATTAGGATATTAAAATAATATCTTACTCTCTCCTTAATTATTATGGTATTGCAAACATTTATTCTCCTTAAATCGTGATTCATTTTCCATTTACAGTTATATCCAATTAATTTCTAATATATTGAATGTGGTTATGGGATATTGAAATAATATCTTCATTTTTCCTTAATCATAATAAAATTATAATTTAACATTTATTTTTCTGAAATGATAATTTTGTTTTAATTCCTAGAACATGTTGTTTACTATATTGAATGTAATTATAATAAAACATATTGTATTTAGTTTGACAAAAGAACTCAAAAAATGGAGAAA
>NW_026021283.1:0-908 GCF_019186545.1 Solanum stenotomum
GTGTGTTTTCATAGGATATTCTCCTACTCCAAAAGGTTACAAGTGTTGTCAACCATCATCAAAGAAATTCTTTGTTTCCGCAGATGTCACATTTGATGAGAGTGAATCCTTTTTTAATCATTCTTACAATCAGGGGGAGTCACTGAAGGGAAAGGAACCTCTAGACTTGTCACTATTTGATTTGTCCATTTCTAGTCGTGCCAAATCCTTGCCTGAGTCACCATTGCTACAGTCACCTGAGTCTCTAAATCCAAATGAACCCATTGAGTCTCCTAATCCAAATATATATAATGGAATTCTAGAAAATAATCTACCATTGCAGGTATATTCCAGAAGAAAGAGACTAACTGATCAAACTACTCGGTTGCAATCATCTCCTCAGGTTACTGCTCCTGATACCCATCCTGAACTTGTTGAACCGTCAGAAACACCAAACCAAACTGATCATGAAGAAGAATTTAACCAACCTAATGTCCTTGACCTTCCCATTGCAATCAGAAAAGGAACCAGAACTTGCACACAACACCCTTTGAGCCTCTCCATGACATGTCAAAATCTATCCCCAAGTCATAAAGCTTTTCTCTGTAACCTCCACACAATTCCTATCCCCAGAAATTTGTCTGAAGCATTAGGAAATAAAGAATGGGAGAAAGCTATGAATGTAGAAATGGAAGCATTGGAGAAAAACAAAACTTGGGATATTATGGAATTACCAAAAGGAAAAAGGTTGGTCGGGTGCAGATGGGTGTTTACTGTGAAATATAAGTCAGATGGGTCCATAGAAAGATATAAAGCACGTTTGGTAGCAAAGGGTTATACACAAACCTATGGAATTGATTATTTGGAGACTTTTGCCCCAGTGGCAAAAATGAATACAGTAAGAATTTTATTATCATTGGCTGCAGTTT
>NW_026021284.1:0-369 GCF_019186545.1 Solanum stenotomum
AAACTTGTTTAAAGGTCTTTAGATTGTTCAAGTATGTCATTACCCATGCTTATTTTATGGTGTATTGTTGGTGTATTGGTATGTTAGGCTTATGGCCTTAAAGGCATAGTATGAGAAATTTGAGTGTTATCATGACATTATACGAATGAGAATTCAATGAAGATAATGTGATTATATTATGAATGTAAAGGTGTTGTTGTAGGTTGTTCATTGGTTTGGTTGCATAATTACTACCCTATTTTCCATGCTCTTTGATTCCATTACATGCCTTCAAGGTGTTTGACAAAATGTCCAACTATGGAGAATTGATAAATCGATGTTTTAAAGTTTGAGTTATGAGGTGTGTTGATGACACTCATGAATGTTGAT
>NW_026021285.1:0-235 GCF_019186545.1 Solanum stenotomum
AGATGGATGGAGCCGGAATGGCATGAAATTCCTTATCTAAGAAATTCAAATGAGCTATCCTTATAAACCTTGATTGGCCATGACTAAGAAATAGGGCCTTTCTTGGGAAGAGTTACTATGAGTTGGTTGAACTAGAAAAGGAACCCTCTCTAAGTACATATGTGATTGAATACTCTATAGGAAACAAGGCTAGCACCGAGTGGATGTGGTTAGGAAGGTGGCCTAGTTGAGTATG
>NW_026021285.1:1325-1487 GCF_019186545.1 Solanum stenotomum
CGAGAGGTTGAATACGCATGTTACGACTTGGGGATACTCCCGGGTCGTGACAAACTTGGTATCAGAGCATAAGGTTTTGGGAAATGGTTCTTAGGTTCAAAGTCTCAAAAGCCACGTCTAGTAGAGTCTTGTTCGTCGGTGTGAGTCGCGACACATCTATGA
>NW_026021286.1:0-221 GCF_019186545.1 Solanum stenotomum
TGAAAAAAATAAAAGGAATTTCAGACAAAGGCTACGGGTTCCTCATATGGATCTCGAAAAAATACGAGGTTTCAAAAAAAAGATTGCGTCAAACGGACGTTCGAGCCGAAAGTTACGGCCGTTTGAAATTCAGCATCTTAAAGGTGGAAGGTGGCTTTGAATTTAGGAAACTTCAAAGTGCCATAACTCGGGACTCGGGTGTCTGTTTCAGGCGATTTTTA
>NW_026021287.1:0-527 GCF_019186545.1 Solanum stenotomum
ATAAAAAGCATCTCAATGTATAAAATATTTTACGATAGGAGGGTTAGAAAAGAACCGTAGCTAAGAAATGTGATGCAAATAATCTATCTAGTGTAAGAGTTGATTAATTAATTTTCAAAGTTCATTTTGAACATTTAGGGGTCAATTTACAGGAATTAGGGGATTTTCAGCCCATGAATATTTTGGTGATATAGCTTCCGGATGATTTATTTGTAAAATCTTTACGGAACCCTCCATAGGGAGATAGGGTAGCAATACATACACTCTTACAATTTTTAAAGTCCATTTTGGCAATTTAGGTGTCAATTACAGGAATCATGGGATTCTCTTAGTTTTTCGTGTGTTAGCCCAGAAATATTTTGGTGATATGACTTCTGAACAATTTTTCGTGTGTGTATTCATCTTTCGGACTAAATGCAATAGAGTAAAAAACCTCCCTGGATTCAAAATGGAAGAGAATCTACTCAATAAAACAAAAACATTCGATAAGAACAATACAATTAACTTATTCACACTACCCCCCCCCC
>NW_026021288.1:0-899 GCF_019186545.1 Solanum stenotomum
AACATAACTGACGTTTACCATATTTCATTATAACACAATAGAATCACGCAACACACGTTACTAGTGTACTTCCTGCTCGTGAAAAAAAAAAAAAAGGACAAGGTTCAGTTCAAATTTGATTGTGTGTCGCATGTGAACAAATTCCGCAAAAAATCTGTGTGAATTTTTAAAAGTTGAGTCATTATTAGTAATGAAATCATAATTTATATTATTTTTTAATCCCAACAAAATTGATGTAATGCCTGATATTGAGTGTATATAAGTTGAATATTATATTTTAGATTTGATTAAATGAAGGTAATAATTATTCATAATTTTCATCTTTCACATTTTCAACGTTATTTGTTCGTCCTTTGAGTTTCTATTGTTACATTAACATCTGTGCATATCTTTAATTTGCACTTTACATAAGTAATATACCAAAATGTAAAGTCATTTGAATTTTTCCTTTTTCTCTACAACAATCTACTTTTTTTTCTTTGTTGTATTTTGCTCACCTCTCTACAAATTTGTGTGACAATGACTATTGGATACACGTGCGAAGCACGTGCCTAGAGACTAGTCAAAATATGTTATATTTGAGAGATAAGAAAACAAAAGGAAAAGAAAAATGGTCTCTAGGCTATGGTAAAAAATAAACAAGCTTCCATTAATCTTATTAATTATAATCTTCCAAAATTAATTAGAGATGATCCATAAATTGAAAACAAAGAAAAAAAGGGACATAATTAGATAAATAGAAGATATGAAAATTACAATAATGATGAAGTCAATAATATTAGAACTACTCATTGTACTCTTCGGTACTCCTTGTTGCACATGGTTGTACTCTACATCTTTTTCTTCCTTGATCGGAAGTTTCGAATTACTTCCTTCGTGCTTCTATATTTGTCTAGTTT
>NW_026021289.1:0-620 GCF_019186545.1 Solanum stenotomum
CTCAAAGTCTGGAGCACTATCCTCAAATTCTGCTCATGCTCACTCCGGCTCCGCGAGTATACCAGTATGTCATCAATGAAGACAATGACAAATAAATCAAGGTATGGCCTGAACACACGTGTCATCAAGTCCATGAAGGCGGCAGGGGCATTAGTCAACCCAAAAGACATCACAAGGAACTCATAGTGGCCATAACGAGTCCTAAATGGGGTCTTAGGGATGTCCGCTGCCCTAATCCTCAACTGGTGGTAGCCAGATCTTAAATCAATCTTAGAAAATACCACGGCACCCTGAAGCTGATCAAACAAATCATCGCATAGTACCGTCCTTCTTCTTCACGAAGAGGACTGGGGCACCCCAAGGCGATACACTAGGCCGAATGAATCCCTTATCTAAGAGATCCTGAATCTGAACACTGAGCTCCTTGAGCTCTACGGGGGCCATACGGTACGGTGGTATAGAAATGGGCTTAGTGCCCGGCTCTACTTCAATAGAAAAGTCAATGTCACGATCAGGAGGGAGACCAGGCAGATCGGCAGGAAACACATCTGTAAACTCTCGAACAATAGGTACTGAATCAACGGTAGGACCATCCCTACTAACATCTCTAACATAAGCTA
>NW_026021290.1:0-498 GCF_019186545.1 Solanum stenotomum
TCAATATCTCCCCCTTGGAAACATTCGTGCCCGAATGTTAAGGAAACGTACATGAGAGACACAAACATGGCAATTTCAGCCCACATAAGGATGCAATAATGCACTTACACCTTATTTCAAAAACCTCAACATAGTTGTAAAACCACAATGAACTTGTTAACTTAAACATGAATGTATGCAATGACATGGGGGTTGAACTTAAGACCTGTGATTTTATAAAGGGCTTAGATCAATACCTTAGGCTTGAGTGGAGTGGAAAAGATAAGGATATCGCCTTTGTATGTCCTCTTCGGCCTCCTAAGTAGCACTTTCAACTTGTTGATTTCTCCGAAGGACTTTAACGGAAGCCACATCTTTCTTTCTCAACCTCTTCACTTGTCTATCTAAAATCTGGACTGGAACCTCTTCATAGGTCAAATTATCTTCAACAACACCCACAACATCAAGAGGCACAATGGCATTCGGATCCTTCACACACTTCCTCAACATAGACACATG
>NW_026021291.1:0-498 GCF_019186545.1 Solanum stenotomum
ATAGCTTTTCTGCTCACAGTGGACCTTCGCATCATTTTCCTACTCCTTTCCACCCATTCATACCATTCAGACTTGTAAACATATTCCAATATAGATTATGTAAGAAAATAATTAATAAAAATAGAGATACATTTTATAATGATTAAATTCCTAAATGATTACCTATTTATATTTTAAATAAATTTTAAACTATAATTTTGAAAATATTTCATTAATGACAATCAAAATTTATTTATCTATATAGAAAAAGAATATAAGAGAGAGTAAGTAAACACTAAACTCATGCACACATAAACATTTAATACATGTAGAATTAAAATAACAATCATAAAAATATAGCGTCAAATTCTGTGACAAATTCATAACAAGATTTTTTTTACTTAAAATGATAATGAACTTAAATACAAGTCTATAATAAGGTATAAAATTATTTAAAATATCGGTAAAATATCAAGGTTAAAAAATAAAATATTATAATATAAAAAAAGTATTACATAG
>NW_026021292.1:0-498 GCF_019186545.1 Solanum stenotomum
AACAAAGAAGAGTCAAAATCTTGTTTTGGTTTGCCTCATCAACCAAGGAAGACCTAGCACCATCAACAACGACCACACCACCATTACCAACCTCTTCCAACCTAACCCCCAACCTAGCCAACCGATGCACCTCCCTAGCCATTTCCCTATCACCAATATCAACATGAGCTAGGCTACCCATAAACACCCTACTCAAAGCATCTGCCACCACATTAGTTTTACCGAGATGATAATGCACACTCCTATCATAATCTTTAAGAAATTCTAGCTACTTTCTTTGTCTCAAGTTGAGATCTTTTTGAGTGAAGACATATTGGAGGCTCTTATGATCGGTGAACACATCAACATGTACCCCATACAAGTAATGACGCCAAATCTTTAAAGTAAACACCACCGCGGCTAATTCAAGATCATGTGTAGGATAGTTCTTTTCATGCACTTTGAGTTGTCTAGAAGCATAGGCTATCAGCTTACCATTTTGCATTAGGACACAACCCA
>NW_026021293.1:0-818 GCF_019186545.1 Solanum stenotomum
GCTTATGATATGCCAACTCAACGTTAGCATGGGGTCACTCGTGATCCTAGGTCTCGTGTTACGTCAAGTGGGTAACCTCGGGGAGTGACAAAAACAATGTATGAATAAAAAGCCTCTAAAAGACTAGAGATGTTGGGACATGCCCTTTGCTCTAGCAAAACTGAAATTAAAATGAAAGGCTGGATATAAAACATATAAATCGTCCTAGAAAAACGAGGACTCACCACTGATATTGCCGAATACGGATCGGGAATCAATCTCCGCGTGATCTTAATGCTAAGGACCTGAACCTACATTAAGAGAAGATGTAGCGTGGACTATGTATCAGTAGTTGAAAGATTCTGAACATGCATGACGTGATAAAGTTGAACAAATATATATAACTTAATAGGGCATATTGAACAATGATATAATCCGAGCATTATTAAGAAGAGTTTAGGTATTTGGTTAGGGGTTTTTAGTTTAAGGTTTAGAGCTTAAGTTTTTCTAAAAAAAATTCGGTCAAGAGTTTTATTCAATTTGGGATTGTTAAAGATTTTTTAGGATCATTATTGTTTTTACGATATATGATCTCTAAGGGTTTAGGACTTGGGGTTTTAGATTAAAGAATTTTTTTAGTGTTTTAAAGGTTTGTTTTCGAGATTTTTAGTCTTAGGTTTTTAAGGGTTAGATTTTATTATGATTTAGGATTTCTTAGAGTTTAGGGCTGTTTAGGGCTTCTTAGAGTTTCATAAGCCTTAGGGTTGGGGGTTTATCCCTAAGGTTCAGGGTTTAATTTTCTTAGGATTTCAGTTTAACATTTAACGTCTCCTAGGTTT
>NW_026021294.1:0-591 GCF_019186545.1 Solanum stenotomum
CGGCAGATGCACCGGCAGTTGAAGTAAATAATGGAGCTAGAAGGTCTATCACAATATTATCAATTTCCGGACTTTTAACTGAACCATTCCTAATCATATTCTAAGGTCTCATTACGTCCCGGACTTTAATCGGAATCTCTCCAACCTCCAAAACCTCAACCTACAGATGAGAATAATCAAGACTAACTGAAGCTTTAGTGAGGAATTGGGAAGACACCACGTGCAAGCTGGACCACGGACTCGAACCGGGTACTATAGCTAATGAGTCAATCTATATGGGCTGGACCACGGACTCGGACCGGATGCTGTAGCCAAAGGTCGGGCACGGGTGGGCTGGACCACGGACTCTAACCGGGTATTGTAGCCAAAACCAGATCACAGGTAAGCTGGACCACGGACTCTAACCGGGTACTGTAGCTAAGCCTGGACATAAGTAAGCTGGACCACGGACTCTAACCGGGTACTGTAGCTAAGCCTGGACATAAGTAAGCTNGCTAGACCACGGACTCTAACCGGGTACTGTAGCCGATAGAAAAGCAGGGCATTATGGATACAAGGTCATCAGCTGAGTTACCGTCTAGCTAAGGCTCA
>NW_026021295.1:0-995 GCF_019186545.1 Solanum stenotomum
TAATTTAAACTTCCCAAAAATCTTTGCAATTGAGTTCTGTCGGTGATAACATTAGGAAATTTTGATGCAAAGTCAATTGATCTTTGTATCAGGGTGACTTTTCCCTGACAAATAAGATGTCCAAGAAATCGAACATTAGTCTGAAATAAACTCATTTTTATTTTAGAAATTACCAAACCATTTTGCATAACGATTTTCTTGAAGATGTCTAGATGCTTAGTATGCATTTCGAGAGTTTTTGAATAAATCAAAATATCATCAATATAATCAATGATAAAATCTAAATATGGGTTGAAAATATCATTCATAATTTTCTGAAATTCAGATGGAGCATTTTTAAAACTGAACGACATAACGTTCCATTCATATTGTCCAAAAGAGACATTAAAAGCAGTTCTATATGCATGCTCTTTAAATACTTGGATCTACCAATATCCTGATTTTAAATCAACTTTTGAAAATATATTGGTATCATATAATCTGGATAATAAATCCTTTTTGTTGGGAATAGGATACCTAATCCACTTTAAATATTTATTTAAAGATTTATAATTGATAACCAACCTAGGGATATCACGTTCCCTTTCAGCAACATTGCTGACATGAAAAGCAGTGCAAGACCAAGGGGACTTTGAAGGCTTTATCAAACCCTTTTGCAGTAAATTATCATTTCCTTTTTGCAGAATTCAACCAATTCGGCGTTCATTTGACAAGGACGAGATTTAGTAGGAATATCATTTTCAGAGAAATCATCTTCGTAAGGAAGAGTAATGATATGCTTTTTCCGATTCCAAAAAGCACTGGAATGATCAACACAAATATCAACAACAATATGTTTAGAAATTAATTTTATTTTTTCTTGTACTTTGGTGGATTTCAAAGTATCAAATATATTCATACTAAACAATTCTAGTTGGAGAGAATCAACATGCTTTTGCTTCATATTAATTAAAGCATTAATATCACGAGAAATTGGGTTAGTAATAAAAGTATAA
>NW_026021296.1:0-1209 GCF_019186545.1 Solanum stenotomum
TGGGGAAAGGGGGCCGACAAGATGGTGCTCCAAGGCATAATCAATTTTATTCTTTGCATGGGAGGCAAGGGGTCGATGAAGTCCCCGACGTCGTTACCGGTATGTTGAAAATCTTTGACTTTGATGTATATGCATTAATTGATCCGGGTGCCTCTCTTTCTTTTGTCACCCCCCTTGTTGCCAACAAGTTTCATGTTGAGCCCAACTTGTTGCGTGAGTCATATAAGGTGTCTACTCCTATTGGTGCATATATTGTTGCTAGGAAGGTCTATAGAAATTGTCCTATTTGTATCTTGCATAAAATATTGCCTTGTGATCTTGTTGAGTTGAACATGGTCGATTTTGATGTTGTTCTTGGGATGGATTGGTTGCATGCATAGTATGCTTCCATTGATTGTAGAACCCGTAGGGTCAAGTTCCAATTCCCAAGTGAACCCATTCTTGAGTGGGAAAGCCAAAATGTGGTAGTCAAGGGTAGGTTCATCTCTTGCATTAAAGCCCGTAAGTTGATCTCTAAGGGGTGTCTCTATCACCTTGTGAGGGTTAGAGATGTGGAGTCCAAAACCCTTCTTATATTCCTTAATGTCTTTCCTAATGACCTTCCCGGTGTTCCTCCCGATAGGGAAATAGATTTTGGCATAGACCTCCTCCCCGATACTCAACCCATTTCTATTCCCCCTTACCGTATGGCACCGGCGAAGTTAAAGGAGTTGAAAGAACAATTGAGGGACTTGTTGGAGAAGGGTTTTATTAGGCCTAGCCAATCACCATGTGGTGCACCGGTGTTGTTTGTGAAGAAGAAAGATGGGTCCCTTAGGATGTGTATTGATTACCAGCAACTCAATAGGGTCACCGTCAAGAATAAATATCATCTTCCTAGGATTGATGACTTGTTCGACCAATTGCAAGGGGCTAGCCACTTCTCTAAGATTGATCTTTGGTCCGGTTATCATCAAGTGAATGTGAGGGAGTGTGACATTCCCAAGACAGCCTTCCGGACTAGGTATGGGCATTATGAATTTGTGGTCATGTCCTTTGGGTTGACCAATGCACCGGCTATCTTCATGGACCTAATGAATAGGATCTTTAAACCCTACCTTGATTCCTCTGTTGTGGTCTTCATTGATGATATTTTAATCTATTCGCATAGCGAGGAAGAACATATGGGTCACTTGAGGGTTATGTTGCAAAGATTGAGAGAGGAGAAGT
>NW_026021297.1:0-213 GCF_019186545.1 Solanum stenotomum
TTGAACCATTTTACAAATTCTTCTCTACTAATTTTTTTTTTCCTAGTCTAGTATTATATAGAACAGACTTGGTAACCAGACAAGTTGATATACCAACCAAAATTAATGCCTTCATTTGACACTTTCCGCCCTCTTTTTTTTTTGACTATGTGAACGTTTTCACATGAAGTTTTGTAATATTAAAACTATAGATCAATTAATGACTTCAATGTC
>NW_026021298.1:0-369 GCF_019186545.1 Solanum stenotomum
TTTCCTTTTCTATTCTTTCTTTCCTCCAATTAGCTTCCCATTGTGGGCAGTCCTTAACATGATGATCAGTTTTTCCACATTTGTAGCATCTATTTTGAGATTTATCATTTATCCACCTTTTTTGATTTGTTTCCTTCTTTTCATTTTCTTTACCTTTTCTGAGATACTTCTTAAAGCCTCTTGCCAGGAATGCCATTTGGTCCTCATCGTACTCAGAATCTTCTTTATCAGAAACTTGCAGGGATAGTGTTTTTTCGCTAAGCGTCTCCTCCTTCTTTAACTCATCCATGTTCATCACATAAGTTCTGAGATTTCCCACAAGTACATCAAGTTTCATGATAGAGATGTCTTTAGCTTCTCTTATGGCAG
>NW_026021299.1:0-627 GCF_019186545.1 Solanum stenotomum
TAAAATAAATTTATGTGATAACAAGGGGGATTTTTTTTTTATTTTCGAAGTAAATGAATATTTACATTTTAGGAGTAAAACGTGCTTAATGCACTTTAAGCAATATCAATACTAATACATGATTTACTTATTTCAAACTATTATTTGTTACCCAATATAAAACTAAGCAAATAAAAAAATATAATTAGAATTAACAAAAGAATTGTGTATTTAATATATATAATTGGAGGATAAAAAATTTCATTTTTTCAATTATAGTTCGGGGGGTATATTTGTCTTTTTTCTCATATTATTGTATGGAATTTGACCAATTGACCTACATATTAAAACTAATAAAAACATTAAAATTGTAGAGACTCTGTAAACAAAAGTCTCTAAAGGACTATATTGTAGATATTATTATTATTGTTGATATGAGAACATGGATCCAATTTTTTTCGCAAATTAAGAAAATCAGGACAGAACTCTAACAATAATAAATTGATCAAAGGTTGAAACAATAAAATTCATCCCAATCTGAAAAGTGTCCTTGGTACTCAATGTTAAAGAGATCATGATGCAGAAAACATTGTTTCCATTGTTGTGATGCTTTTCTATATATGGACCTTAAGTAAAGATTCTTTCTTA
>NW_026021300.1:0-732 GCF_019186545.1 Solanum stenotomum
TAAACAATTATACAAATATGATAATGCGGTTGCTCCCCATGCTTGTGTTGACATTACATTTAAATTTTTCATGTCAATCAAAAGGTCTAAATTAAGTTTATTATTAGATTTATCTGGAAATATTGATCCACCACATAACCATAATAAATATAATCTAAACCTTTGTTGCACCTCACGCTCAGTTGAAAGATCAGTAATATCATCTAAACCTTCAATATGCTCAATTAATTTATATGTTAACAATCTACTAACACCAAAAAAACAATCACTATCGGGTGACCATCCCGTTAATTCAAACATCATTTCTTGTCTACCAAAAACTCCTAAAGTATTAGCGCCATTTAAAATTATAGGACTACCATCTATTACCATTCCGAACAAAATTTCTACATCTTGTAAAGTTATGGTAGCCTCACCAGTTCGCATGTGAAAGGTATGCGTTTCTGGACGCCACCTTTCAATTAAAGCAGAAATTAATCCGTTGTCATACGGCACACATCCTACATCAAGAATTCCTTTAAATCTACAATTTTTAAAATATCGACGAATGCGAGGATGTAAAGGATGATATTTTATATGTTGCCAAAATTCAACATCACCGCGACGCGTATATAAGCAAGAATTCTCTTCCCTTAAGCTACCATTCCAAATTCCTTCGGAACGATGATGAACTTGAATTTTTACTACATCATACTCTATTGGATCAGGATGTACGTACATATTTGATGGATG
>NW_026021301.1:0-2163 GCF_019186545.1 Solanum stenotomum
GTAAAAAATAAAAGATATTTCTTAAAGATATTTTTCATTCATAAATCAAAGACTAAAATTCTTTTTCGAAAAATATTTTCTACTTACCAACCAAACATGAGAAAACAAGTAAAAAATCTACTTGTTTTCCAGGGACACATTTTCCATGGAAAATGTTTTCCTTCCTACCAAACAGACCCTTAATGTTTGCCAGAGAGGATAGAATGGAAAATGTTTTCCTTCATACCAAATGCACCCTTCGTGTTTGCCAGAGAGGATAGAATTATTTCATCTAAATGAGATTTTACGATATATCAGAAAAGAAGGCAAAGGAGACAGACTTGTCAAACTTCACGCTCTGTTGCAAAAAATGTATATAAGGATGCCGTTTCAAATTAAGCAATCAATCACTACTATATCATCATCAACGTTTTTCTGTCTAAGTCATTCAAACCACTACCCTCCAAACAATTAGACAGGTATCAGATCATGAAATATCATACCAAAACTAACTATATTCTACTCTACACATCTAAAACTAAAAGGCATTAATATTCTAACCAAACTGTCAGCTACTTCTACAACTAGCAATTTTCAATTGAACAATGTGCATGCATATATCGAAATTGACTAATCAACCTCATGCCGAACACAAGAATTCCTACAATCTATACACATCACAAAGTTAACAAATGTGAATCTTCTAACATAATTTTCATTGTAAAAGATTGAAATTGAAGATGAGCATGCAAACAAGGAGTAAAAAGCTTACCGAACAAGACTATCAAGGATGCGTTTTGCTTCCACGCACCACCAGTCATTGCTCGCTGATCTATAACTGGTTTCAACTTATCAATTTTCTTCAAATACTAGCTAGCAATTCTCGTCTTACTTCTCTCTTTGCAGACACAATTATGGACTCTTCAAATATCATACAACAATATATATATATAAGGGTGGGGTTCGTTGAGGCGTCATATTTGATGATGTGGATCAATTATTATGAAGGTAAGAAACCATGAAAAAGATGTCACTTTTATTTTAGGACTCTGACACTGTAATTAAATAATCAAGCATGTCATAAGTGATGACGTGGACCAATCAGCTTCAAATATGTATTGAAAAGATATCAACTGTTGCTTTTAAACACACACAACTATATAAACGTCATGCAAATATACCAACGACTATGATATTTTTAGATCAAATTATTAAATAAGGATATTTTTATTCAATTTCAGAAATTTAAATATGTTTTTTGTTTCAAATAACATATAGTTACTCAATCATTACCAAGCTATCTAATTTTCAAGTAATAATAAAGTGCAAAAATTGGTCAAGTATTATGTGAAATTAATACTTACTGATCTAAATTTATGTTTTTTCTTTGAATTTGTTCATTATTTTTTGGCTTTGACTTCGCCGCGTATGAAGAAAGATGAACCCCGCATCATTCTGCAATACAGACCAGTCCATACGTAAATTAATTTTATCATGATTCATGAATAAGCTCTAATAAGAAGTCAATGTTGATCGCTATTGAAAGCATCAATTAGTACCCTATGGTAAGCAACACAACCTAGTCTTTAACTTTCTTAGCACAAACAACTCTAGAAAGCATTTTTTTCCAACAAAGATGTATGTGAAAAATAAAATGAAATTAAAGAGACAATTTCACTCTAGTTTTCATATACATCTTTGTTGGGAAAAGATGACTTCATGAGTTGTTAGTGCTAAAAAAAATAAAGACAATGTTGTGCTACTTGCAGTAGGGCACTATTGGTTGATGCTTTCAGTAGCCATCAATATTGGATTCTTGTTAAAGCTTATTCATGATGGAAATTTAAGGATGGAGTGTTCTAGCCTGCAGAATGACAAAGAAAATAGGGCTCATCTTTCTTTGTAATCTTCTTATGCAGTGGAGCCTAAGCCAGAATATAACGAACAAATCCAGAGAAAAAAATGTAAATTTAGACTAGTAAGTATTAATTATTTTTTTCAACAAATGCAGTAAGGCACACGAACTCCTGCATCTTGTAAGTCATGGGGTCCATGCACCTTTCCTTTAGTGACAAAGGGCAAGGCACAAGGGTTCGTGCGCCTTTGCTCCTTTGGTTTCATGCTAAAATTTATTTACCGTTTTGAAATTTTGACAACATTTTCTTATCCTTTAGGCTTCGAACT
>NW_026021302.1:0-320 GCF_019186545.1 Solanum stenotomum
CACAGTTACATTTCAAATAATTTAGATGCAAATTTGATCCTTTTCCCAAATAAAAATCACGGATAGAATCATCTAAACTTCAAATCTTTAATCTCTTTTCAAGAGAAAGATCCAGAGTTCACATTTATCATACAAAAGATTCCAATGAACCTTATTTTATTTGTGTGATGAACACATTTGTTCTCTCCTACTTACCTAAGAACTTAAGAGTTGATATAGTGTCTAAGTTCATGTTCCAATCTTTTATGCTTAGAGTTAAAGTAGTCCAGTCTCCTCTAAATATATTAGTAATTTTTTTCACAGCTAAAAAACAGCCCATC
>NW_026021303.1:0-32744 GCF_019186545.1 Solanum stenotomum
CCATGATAATATTTGTTTAGTCAACGTATTTCCGAAACAACTAATTAAAAGGGGGAAAGATTTGTGAAACAAAATATGGAAATTGTAGTTAAGTAACAAGTGACTAGGATTGAACTTTATTGTTATCAATGAGAGAAAGTAACTAGGGTGTACGTGTTCCACATAAGCTCATAACGCGGTAATCCTGGTAATAGTAACCCTTTCCTATTGTATTGCATGCAAAATGATAAGTTAGGTAGCTCTAATTCCTTGGTCCAGCAACTAGAGAATTTCACCCCGCACCTTGGTCCGGCTACGTATGTATAATTTACTAACCTTTACCGTTACCTCATATTAGACATCACATCGATGTATGGCTTAGTTTTCACCCTTGCACCAATCAAAATTAGATTATTAGATTGTATCACAATAAATCTATGTTGATAATTCTTTTCTTATTAACTACCTCCTTGGTCTGGCAAGTAGCAACAAGGCGAGTTCTAATGTTTGCATCTGCTAAAATGACTTCTAAATGAAAGAATTATCAATGCATGCAATAACACTATTCAAGAGTTACTTGGTTACTATTCATACTTTGTTAATCACTCATGGTTCCCATAACCATAGTTGTGGATTTAGTTACCCATAGTAGCAAGAACACAATTCATAGTTTTAGATGAAGAAATCATGAACTTACGTAATAAGTAGAAGAAATCCAGAATCTCGACTTGAATTTCAAAGTCAAAATCTTTAAAACGAACTTAGGAAATCAAGAATTGCTAATATTGCAAGTTAATCTCCAAAGCCAAAAACTAGAATAAAAGTAATGAAGTCCAATCCCCAAAAATTAGGTTTACATGCCCTATATATAGAAAATCAAGTCCCAACTAAAAAGGAAACGAAATAAGGAAATAATTTTTCAAGACGCGATTTCAATCTATGACACTGACCTACGGACCGTGGATTGACCTACGATTTCACCGTTCTCTATTTAATCCCTGGTTTCTCATATTACCTCATCTTCATCGGATTCTACACTCTTAAACTGAAAATCTCTATGTCATGCCTTTCTCTCTACTCTAATCTTATCCATTTAAGCCAATATCGTTCCCGTTCGAATATCATAGCACTCTTTCAATATTTAGGAGTTTTGTTTGCTCCTGAATCTAGAACTAAACACGACCTGATTCTTGTATAACCAAAGATATGTAGGTGGCTTAATACCAAAGTCTCGGTCGTACCCCTTTCAATTCTACATCGTTTCAATTGATCCCACTGACATCTCTCGTCGGTTGGACAAAATCGGCTACTAAGTCAATGTTGGTTGCCCAACAATTCATCCTTCATTCCCAATCAACCAAGGGGCAGGTCTTGACACCCAATTTTGACCGACCTTTAATCCTTTTTGGTATTGCTATCCGATTAAATACTTATTTTAAAATATATTTCGAGTTTAAAGCTTTAGTCAATTTTGTCTAAAAATTATATATTTTAGTATGCTTGCTTTATAAAATTATCGTAAATATTAATAAAATATTTTTAAAAAATTTATTAGTAAAACTCAAAATAATTCAAATGTTTTAAAATTTAAGTGACTTTAAATATAATAGTAATAGTATATTAATTGGATAGCATTCCTTCAAATTTCCTCAAAATCGTTTAAATTGTAGCCTATTTTATTCTATTCCCTTTCAATTCTAGCCTAATCAATTTCAATTGTATTTCAATAATAACCACCCTTTTATTTCAATTCTAGCCAATTCCTATTTCAATTATAACCAATTTTAGATTCTAATCCAACTCAACTTTTATCCTTAGCCATTCATCTCACTCTGATTTAATCTCAACCGTTCATCATATTTGGATCTAACGGATCAGATCAAATCTCTCAATCTTCCTATTTTAAACTATCAAAAGACCAAACCCTAACTTCATTCTTCCATGCTCTTCCTCCAAAAAATCAGCAACCGCTGCCTCTCTCTCTCTTCTCCGGCGAAACCAGAGGAGGCATTGCTGCCTCCTCTTTGCTGCTCTCTCCCCCTCATCTTCCTCTTCCACTCTCCTTTCTCTCCTCCCTCTTGTCTCTCCATTTTCTGGCAAAACGAGCGGCGATAGCCGCTGTCCTCCTCCACCAGCAACCGGCAAGGCAGTACAGCAGCAACAACCGGCGAAGACAGCCAGCCAGGCTAGCAGCTGCTCCAGCCAGCAATAGCCGCCGGCGATTCCCACACCCTCGACTTCTCTCTTTTCCAGCGACAACAACAACTCCCACCAGTAGCTACGAAACCACTGGCGACGCCCCTTTATTTTTTCGGCAAAGATCTGAGGTTTCAAATTTTTGTGATAACAGATCTTAACCAATCCATCCAAGTACGTTCTTTTAATTATTACCTCACTATTAAAACAAAACTTTCTAGTTTGATTATCGAAATATTCATTTTGATTTTTTATGCTTGCTTTATGTAATGAAAATTATTTGCATGTTAAAACTTGAACTACTTATTATTTTCTGATGTGCAACATGCTCTTCTTTGTGATGATTGGATTTTTGAATGCATATTGTTCTAACTTTGCTGAATTTTATTCAAGTTTGATTTAGAATGTCAACTTTTCTTTTAGTTATTTGCTAACACTAATATGTACTTGATTTTGATATTATTAGAACTATTATGTCTTGATGTGAATTTCCTCAATTCTAATTGATTTCTCCTTAATTAGTGTCGAGTAATTTTCAATTATTAGGTTGATTTCGTTTATTGTATAGAATCACCTCCTTCTTTGATAGAAATAAAATAAAATAAAAGTTTATGCTAGCTTAGTATATGAAAGCATATTGTGGTAGATGATTTGGATCCGAATTGTTCTCTTCCCTTAAATAACTATTCCCTTGCTTGATATTATATATTGTCTAATTTATGGGTTGTTGCTAGTGAATCTTTCTGGCCCTAGTTAAAGTATAGACAAATCTTATATGGTAAAAATATATCCGGTGGTTTGTAAACAATGTTGGTTGATTTTACATGTTTATCTGACTGATATTGATTGATTTCTTTACCTTAATTATAGTGTGTATTGATGTCTACTTGTTTATTTTTGGTAAAGGGTCCCGGTTAAGGTAAATAATTTTGTTGATTATATTTCTTGGTAAAGGAAATTAAAAAAAATTCAAAATTGTTCTTAATTTATTGTATTCCGTATTACATGCTCCTCTTTTTGCTATATAAATGAGACCACCTTTTGCATCATGGACAGACTTTACACGCTCATGCTTGACCACTTACACGGACACACTCTAACAAAATAGCAAAAAAAAATACTCTCTGCTCTTTAAAAATAATTTTCGGTGAATTCTAAGGAGTACTCATCCATTTTGTTTTGCTGTGTACGGGTCAAAAGTGGATTAAGGTGTCTTCATTGCTGATATTTTCTTGTATGCTTAATTGGTTAGTATTCTTATTTAGCATTTATATTACTTTGCATCCATACATTTATGTATGTTTTATGGAAGCATCCGGGTCAGTCCCTTTATTTTTATGCGTATACCATTTGTTGTTCGTTGATGTTTGCCAGTCTTTGATTTAACTTGTATTGTTAATATGTGAAATTTATACTATATTTACTGGTTATATTTGTGGAATGTTGTTTCTTTTAACTTAACAGGTTTCGAACTTAAAGGTTCAACATGTTGAAGATTCACTATGGGTTGAAAGCATTAGACAAACTAAATTTGATTTAATTTATGTGTTTTTATATATTATTTAGGTTCCATTATCATCTTGTAATAATTTGTAGACTCTAAACTCGCTGTCATATATTAAATGTATTTGGGGATCGCCTAACGAGGGGAGGGGATTTACATGATATTTGTTTATTTTATCATAACTTATTTATAAAGCATGCCTATAGGATTGTGATTATTTGATAGTTTGTAACATCGCTTTAGGTCTACGTAAAACAAAATAAAATTACTATTGCCATTAATTCCATATCATGTTTAATTATTGTTCAAAGTTTATCTCGTGTTTAAACTTTATTTGTCCATTAGAATATAGTTAGTTGATTTGCATGACCAATTCTCAATTATAACAAATAATAAATCTGTGATTCCTCATTGTTTCATCTAATTCAACCAAAGCTCCGTTTATATAAAAATGAATAAATATTTAAATTATTATCATAATTTTTTTTGTATAGGAATATTCTGCCAATTTAGATACCATGCCTATAGGTTTTCTTAAAAATATCATGATCATAAGGTTATTTTTACTTTATTTGTCATTTGGGATTTTTAGAAAATCATGCCTATAAGAGTTATGCAATATGTTTCTATAGGCGTTATGCAATATGTTTGACGTTTCAGTCACTTAGAAATCATGTTCATAGGTATTATTAAATAATTCTAGCATGTTAAAAATTAAGATAAATCTCTACATATTTGCTGCCCGCTAGTAACTATTTCTGCATTACAATTGTTTTCGGTCACTTAAAATAAATCAATTAATTGTTAGCATGTTAAATAACTGAGTTACTTTTATGCATTTTTCTGCCGTTGTTTCATGATATCTTACCTAAAAGATGAAAATTAACAATTTCCTGCATCTACTTTAAATATTTGCTGCCTCGATTAAATCCACTCAGAATAATTAATTTTTCTGCATTATAATAAATTGTTTTGCTTTTTCTGAAAAATAAAATAAATTATTGTCCTTTTCTGGTATGTTAATCAACAAAATCCGGTATGCTACTAATTAATGAACTAATCTGTAATAATATCTCTGCCCCTTTGAAAATATGTTAATAAACTAAAATTTGCTTATGTAATAATTTTTTTGCTATATTTTTAAAATCAAATTGATATCATGTCATAATTTTCTGCCCTCTTTAATTGGTATTTTAATACGTGTTAACTTGTTCGTATGCACACACGTAGCATGCTACCTTTTCACACTATCTGTGTTTGCCAGCATGTTTAATAAAACCTAGAGGCAAATTTGAGACTTTACATGCTAAATAAATGTCCTCTTTGTTTGACTTGGTGTCTAGGTGGGCCTATTAGGAGTTTATTTCAGTCTAAACCCTTCCTAATAGTAGTTCAATGCCTCTTGGACATTAAGCGGGGACGCTAGGCACCTTGTAGAGACGAAAAGCATGTGGTGGTGGGATAGGGGTAGTTTAGGCCCTATGGATATGATGACATCGACTCAGGCTTAAAGTGACAAACCTTGGTTTTGTCTGTCCCTACACATAAGCCTATCGAAACACTAAAGAAAATTTAAGTGCTGATCCGTAAAGTCCTTCACAGTCTCCCTTTCCGTTTGTCCATTTATTTGTTTATAATTATAATTATTTGTGGTAGCTTGAATAAAATAAAAATTATTTATTCTATTTGATTGTGCAATTTCTGCCTCCTCGCTCCTCTTTTTATTAATTGTTTAAGTATTTATTTCTTGTTTATTATATCCCCTAGTCTTGCATGCTTAATTAATTAAATAAATAATTTAAGTAATCTTAATCGTCTAATGTTAGTTATCACCTAGCGAGCGTGTTTAATAGATAATAATAAATGAAGCGACCTTAAATGCTACTGTAACCTCCACATAGATTGCATGAGATACGGCCGGAACCCACATTTGTGTATTCGAGCGATGCCTAACACCTTCCCCTAGAGGTAATTTGAACCCTTACCCTGATCTCTGGTTTGTTGACCTACGTTAGATTTAGCTAGGTTAGATAGGTGCCCTAACGCGCCTTAATTCGTTAGGTGACTCTTCAATCCTCCAAAGCCCAAAGAGTTGTTAGGTCATGCACCAAAACCTGTTTTGCGAAAAATGGGGCGTGACAAAATGGCGACTCTGCTATGGATATTAGGTTCTAACCATTACGTGTTTCATTTGATTTATATGGGGTGTACTATATTTGGTTATTTCGTTATTTGTTTAGTTGATTACCATGTTTAGTTATCATTTCTTTCCTTATTTATTGCATATTTTCCATGTTCCACCTCTTTCCCTTTTCCTTATGTGTTTATTTCCATGTTTCCCCCTTTTCCTTTTCCCTTATTTGAGTATTTCCATGTTTAATGACATACCCTTTTCCTTATTTGCTAGATTATTCACAATGTTTGTATATTCATTTCCTTTTATGCATGGATTTATTTACTTGCTTATTTACCTCTTTTCATAAATTGTTTATGTGTTACTGTTTCTCATCTAAGTGTTAAATGCTACTGCTTTGATAACTAGCATTCCGTACTTCCACCAAATGGGATCCTCTTCCTTTTTTTTTATTTTGTTACCGTGATATTGTGCCTTTGCACCTCTCACAACTACTCCAATTCTCTTCAAACACCCAATTATTGAGAGTCGGCATATGCGTGGACAGAACGGATAGTTTTACTACCGGGAAACCACGAGCCTTCTCTCATAGAATCCCTTTCAAGTCCATGTCAAGCCAACTCTTACAAAGTTTACTTAGGTCATACATGTTGCATAAGCCCTGGGTGGTTTGACCCTTGGTGTCAATCTACATGATTAGTAGCTACCTTATCGTCTAAAAGGCCCCAACACCCTTTAGACAAATTGCATAATTACGTGTTAATGTGGTCATAATAATTAAATTAAGTCAAGATTCGCCAAAATGGAGTTTATATGTAGTTTGTTGTTTTGTTTGCAGAGTCATGGACACTTTCAACTCCCCAAACCCCCAAATGGTCGTAGAGGTAAACAACAGGCTAAGGAATTGGTGGATTGATGTTAAGAGAAACCGTGAAAGAGAGATTCGTCAGTTATTGGGTGGTCTTACCTACCTCATATTTGTCATACCAAACCCTCACCTGATTAGGGCCTTGCTTGAATTTTGGGACCCTGTGAGGATGGTCTTTAAATTTGTGGATTTTGACTTGGCACCAACGATTGAGGAGGTAAGTGGTTTCATTGACATGCCATACCACAAGTGAGAAATGATAGTACCATATAAGTCATCATCAAGGGAGATCTTACAAAGTCTCGGAATTAAGTCAAATCCAACCTTACCTTCTTTAGACCTTGGGTGGATTCATTTCGACTTTCTATATTCACGCTTTGGCCGAGTGGATAGTTATTACTCTTTTATTGATGAGTTTGAGTGCTCTGTCGAGGAATGGGAAATATATCGTCTAAATGCCTTTGCCATTGCCCTATTAGGATCCCTGGTTTTTCCTATGATAAGGGGAAGAATTGATACACGCTTGGGTTATGTGGTTCGAGATTTAGCCCAAAGAGAGGGTGAACCTAGGAAAACCCTAATACCTATGATCTTGGTGGAAATAATTAGGAGTCCGTCAGCATGCGTCGATAGTCGAATGTTTTTCGAGGGATACAACATTTTACTGCAATTATGGGCTATTGAACACTTCTACATACGTTCTGACACGATAGACATCTTTCTTGGTTATGGCAACAAGAATGATAATCATTCAAGAAGAATGGTAGCTTTCGCCGCCCCTGTAGGATTCGTGGACTGGCAGATATTTTTGACAGAGCTCGAGAGTCACCACATCCAGTGGAAGCTCCATTGGTTGTCCACCCCTCATGCAATAGTAAGAGGCGATGACCAATACTTCATTGAGCTTATTGGCTTAAAGGGCGTTCAACCATACACTCCTCTTCGAGTACTCCGCCAATTTGGGCGAACTCAAGTAATACCATTCCGGTCTGACATGGATCAGTTTAAGTATGAATTTGGATTAGATAAACTGCAAATCCACATCATACTTCGAAGATGGGAGAGGGTGTTGACCATTCCTATGGGTGCACGACAGGCCTTATGCACACGTGAGTATTACATATGGATCCTAAAAGAGGTTAAAGATAAAAAAAATTGAGTGGAGAAAGTTACTATGGGCTCACTGATGAAAGGGAAAACATATGGGCACACAACGTGTTAAAGATCGAGAAAGAAGTCACTCCTTATACGAAAAGTCAATTGGAACCAAGCTCTTGGAACCGATATCTTCAAGATTTTTAGAATTTATGATGACTTTCCCATTGTTACCCCATTTCCCTTAGTTTATTTCAGTTTTGTTTTGTTTCAATTATGATGTATTGTTCGAATCTTATAATAAATAAAGTTTGCTTATTTCCTCTAATCTAAACTCCAAATTGGCAAATAAGGCTTGAATTAATTATTGTGCATCACTTATATGTCGTCCTAGGCCTACCTCTGGCTCAATGAGGCTCCTTGCATTTAGGGCGTTTATCTTAAAACAATATGTTTGTCATCACGATTTATACATGTTCTAACTTGGGTATTCTTTTGCTTTCACTTTTATTTTTTACCCTTCCCCTATGGTTGATCTATAGACCATGGTTTACCACACGCGATCAAAGGACACTCTGCCTTCTCTTCCAAATGAGAACCACAAAGGGAAGAGGAAAGCAACTAATGGGAAGGTTATGAATAAGACTATTGAAAAGAAGCATCCTTCAGACTAGTTGGTCTTAAGCCTGAAAAAGAAGATAAGAGAATTAGAAGAAGAAGTGTCTGATATGCGCAGGTGGGCCAAGTTGTTACTCTCTGTCTATCCCACTCTGGAGACAACCATAGATAAGCCACATGTCACAGGTCTCAAGCCACTTTCCACGATAGTCCTCCACCAACTCACCTTACTTTTCATCCTCCACCAACTTACCCCACTTCTCAAAATCAACCAAGCTCCATTCAAATGCCTCCAAAGAACACCCACTTTCAAAATTACCCATATCCTCCTCAACATCATGTTTATGCTGCTAGACCTCCATATCTCACTCCGCGCCTACAGAGTCCTGCCATACAAGCTCCTCCATACCAAACACATCTACACCAAGTCCCTTGATATTGTGCGCCGCTCATACTATTTCAAATTCCTCCATATCAAATGTCTCTATCCCAAAAGCCTCATCTACCATATCAAAAGCCTACTTATCCTGTTCACAATATCAAAACCCTCCTCAAAAAAAAAATCGCAAAAATCTATTCAGCGTTGAGAAGAAGCCCATCAAAATTTACACTCCTTTGACTAAGCCTATAAATCAATTCTATGAAAAACTGAGGCTTGCTGGTCGTATCGCTCCTATCAGTGAAATAAGGATGAATATACGTGCAAGGTGGTTTGAACCCTCTAAGGTTTGCGCTTCTCACTCGGGAATGAAAGGACATACCATAGAAGAATGTCATTATCTGAAAGACAAGATTCAACAATTGATTGATACCAATATCATATGCTTGGGGGAATTCACGCCAACATTGAACGTACCGAAGTTCACTTGAACCAGTTTCCAAATAAGGCCTGCGCCATTTAAGTTTAAGTTTTCTACATTCAGATAAGGAAAGTACCCATGTTAGCATATGGGCAATAAAGTTGGTCAAAATCTTTTATTTCAGTATTACTTAAGAATGCTCTATTTAATGAATTATGCTCTTTGTATTGGAACTACGTCAGACCTGATTCCCGTTTAAGAGAGGATACGTAGGCGCTCCTATGGAGTTCGGTCTTATCATAATAAAAATTCTATTTTCCCTTTTGACTGTTAACTGGGGCAGAATTTTTGAGAGGGTCTCAAAAATTCCATCAGAAGGACATTTTCTTGCAATTGATGATACTGAAGCAGAATTTTCTGTAGGGAACTCAAAATTCCTACAAAAGCATTCCTTCGCACAAATTAGTATCTGGGGCAGAATTTTTGAAAAGGTTTCAAAAATTCCTTCAAAAATATATTTTCTTGCAAATCAAAACTGGGACAGAATTTTGAGAGGATCTCAAAAATTCACAACAATCAAGCTACAATCTACATCCAAAATCAGAATAGCAGAAATTCTACACTGGGGCAGAAAATTTTGAGGAGGACATCAAAATTTTTGAGAACATTTCAAAGGACATACGAGCAGACATCAGAGGAGCATATTGTGCTGAATTAGGGATACAAATCAACCTCCCCTTTAACTAATTATTTTTCTTTGAATGCAGAAAAGACAGGTACATATACAAGAAGCAACTTCAACACCACTTGAAGGATCAATGCGTCAATATATCCAACATATCGCTAATCATGGGATTCCATCCTCTCAATAGGAAGAGTGATGAAGCTACATTATTCAGAGCTCAAAAGTCACCAACGAATAGCATATTGACCTTCCAACAAGGGGAAGGACCAAGCTACTCTATACTGAGCCCAAATCGCCAGTCAAATGGCATACTATCCTTCCAGCAGAATGAAGGACCAAGTTATTTTGAGCCCGACAATCGCCAGTCTAATCGCATACTATCCTTTCGGCAGGATAAAGGACCAAGCTATTTTGAGCCCGACATCGCCAATACCCTATCCTTCCAATCAGGCAAAAGGATCAGACTACTTCATATCAAGCCCGACAAATCAATATTCAACTGCACCCACTCCTTACAATAAGACAAAGGGCCAAAGCTACAATATTCTAAACTCGAAAATTGTCAACAAATTACACTCGACCCTTCCAACAAGGCGAAGGTCCAAGATATCTTATGCCCTCAATCGACTATTATGCATGTGCTCAAGATTTGCATTGTGCCTGAAATTACATTGTGCGTGTGATCGCATTGTGCCCGATATTACATGTGCTCGAGAATTACATGATTTGCATGTTCTCGAGATTACATTTTGCCCGAGATTGCGTTGAGCCCGAGATTGCATTGTACCTGATATTGCAAGTGCCGGAGAATTACATCATCTGCATGTGCTCGAGATTGTATTGAGCCCGAGATTGCATTGTGCCCGATATTGCATGTGCCCGAGAATTACATCATTACATGTGCCCGAGATTGCATTGTGCCCGAGATTGCATTGAGCCCAAGATTGCATTGTGCCTGAGATTGCATGTGCCCGAGAATTACATCATTTGCATGTGCCCGAGATTGCATTGTTCCCGAGATTGCATTGATCCCGAGATTGCATTGTGCCCGATATTGCATGTACCCGAGAATTACATCATTGCATGTGCCCGAGATTGCATTGAACCCAAATTGCATGTTCCCGATATTGTATTATGCCCGAGATTACATTGAGCCCGAGATTGCATTGTGCCTGATAATGCATGTGCCCAAGAATTACATCAATGCATGAGCCCGAATTGCATGTGCCCGAGATTGCATTGTTCTCGAGAATTGCAATGCTCGAATAAACTCCAAACAAGCTACAAGTATCAACAGATGCCAGAATTACAGATACGCTTTCTTTACTCATTACTTATGTTCCGAATGCGTCATGGTCTAAAGGCATCCTTCATGGCCTGCGGACATCATATCATGGCCTAAGGATTTACTTTCTGCTTAGCATGATCCAAAGGTGTCATAGTCTAAAGGCATCATTTTTCATGGCCCGTAGACAACATTTTCATGACCTGAGGATATAATTTTTGCATATCATGGCCCTAGACATCATAGCCTAAGACATCGCTCATAGTCTTAAGGCAAACATCATGGTTGATATGGGAAATTGCATCATGTTTACTTTTACTGTTTGTTCAAAATATTTGCTCTAATCATATTACAAGATACAGACTTGCAGAGACTAACATTTTGCAGATAAGAAATTTTTCACCTCTCGGCTACAATTATCGTGCTTACATCTATCACAACGAAAGCCCTACCAAACTCTTTGCTACTAGTATCACCATTTTCTAATTAATCCCTGGTTACTCATACTACCTCCTCTTCATCGGATTCTGCACTCTTAAACTGAAAATCCCTATGTCATGCCTTTCTCAGTGCTCTAATCTTATCCATTCAAGCCAATATCATTCCCGTTTGAATATCGTAGCACTCTTTCAATCTTTAGGAGTTTCGTTTGCTCCTGAATCTAGAACTAAATACGACCTGATTCTTGTATAACCAAAGATATGTAGGCGGTTTAACACTAAAAGTCTCGGTCGTACCCCTTTTCAATTCTACATCGTTTCAATTAATCCCACTGACATCTCTCGTCGGTTGGACAAAATCGGCTACTAAGTCAACGTTGGTTGCCCGACAATTCATCCTTCATTCCCAATCAACCAAGGGGCAGCTCTTGACACCCAATTTTAACCGACCTTTAGCCTTTTTTTAGGATTTCTATCCAATTAAATACTTATTTTAAAATATATTTCAAGTTTAAAACTTTAGTCGATTTTGTCTAAAAATTGTATATTTTAGTATGCTTGCTTTATAGAATTATCATAAATATTAATAAAATATTTTTAAAAAATTTATTAGTAAAACTCAAAATTATTCAAATGTTTTAAAATTTAAGTGACTTTAATTATAATAGTAATAGTATTTTAATTAGATAGCATTCCTTCAAATTTCCTCAAAATCGTTTAAATTGTAGCCTATTTTATTCTATTCCCTTTCAATTCTAGCCTAATCAATTTCAATTGTATTTCAATAATAACCACCCTTTTATTTCAATTCTAGCCAATTCCTATTTCAATTATAACCAATTTTAGATTCTAATCCAACTCAACTTTTATCCTTACCCATTCATCTCACTCTGATTTAATCTCAACCGTTCATCATATTTGGATATAACGGATCGGATCAAATCTCTCAATCTTCCTATTTTAAACTATCAAAAGACCAAACCCTAACTTCATTCTTCCATGTTCTTCCTCCAAAAAATCAGCAGTCACTGCCTCTATCTCTCTTCTCCGGCAAAACCAGAGGAGGCATCGCCGCCTCCTCTTCGCTGCTCTCTCCCCCTCG
The DNA here is from genome assembly GCF_019186545.1 of Solanum stenotomum. NCBI lineage: Eukaryota > Viridiplantae > Streptophyta > Magnoliopsida > Solanales > Solanaceae > Solanum > Solanum stenotomum. Next base: position 12,707 of record NW_026021303.1, read on the forward strand.
TCTTCCTCTTCCCCTCTCCTTTCTCTCCTCCCTCTCGTCTCTCCATTTTCTGGCAAAATGAGCGGCGACAGCCGCTATCCTCCTCCACCAGCAACCGGCAAGGCCGTATAGCAGCAACAACCGGCGAAGACAACCAGCCAGGCTAGCAGCTGCTCCAGCCAGCAATAGCCGCCAGCGATCCCCACGCCCTTGTCTTCTCTCTTTTCCAGCGACAACAACAACTCCGACCAGTAGCTACAAAACCACTGGCGACTCCCCTCTATTTTTTCGGCAAAGATCTGAGGTTTTAAATTTTTGTGATGACGGATCTTAACCAATCCGTCTAGGTACGTACTTTTAATCATTACCTCACTCTTAAAACAAAATTTTCTAGTTTGATTATTGAAATATTCATTTTGATTTTTTATGCTTGCTTTATGTGATGAAAATTATTTGCGTGTTAAAACTTGAACTACTTATTATTTTTTGATGTGTAACATGCTCTTCTTTGTGATGATTGGATTTTTGAATGCATATTGTTCTAACTTTGCTAAATTTTATTCAAGTTTGATTTAGAATGTCAATTTTTCTTTTAGTTATTTGCTAACACTAACGTGTACTTGATTTTCATATTATTAGAACAGTTATGTCTTGATGTGAATTTCCTCAATTCTAATTGATTTCTCCTTAATTAGTGTTGAGGAATTTTCTATTATTAGGTTGATTTCGTTTATTGTTTAGAATCGCCTCCTTCTTTGATAGAAATAAAATAAAATAAAAGTTTATGCTAGCTTAGTATATGGAAGCATGTTGTGGTAGATGATTTGGATCCGAATTGTTCTCTTCCCTTAAATAACTATTCCCTTGCTTGATATTATATATTGTCTAATTTATGGGTTGTTGCTAGTGAACCTTTCTGGCCCTAGTTAAAGGGTAGACAGATCTTATATGGTAAAAATATATTCGATGGTTTGTAAACAACGTTGGTTGATTTTACATGTTTATCTGACTGATATTGATTGATTTCTTTACCTTAATTATAGTGTGTATTGATGTCTACTTGTTTATTTTTGGTAAAGGGTCCCGGTTAAGGTAAATAATTTTGTTGATTATATTTCTTGGTTAAGGAAATAAAAAAGAATTCAAAATTGTTCTTAATTTATTGTATTCCGTATTACATGCTCCTCTTTTTGCAATATAAATGAGACAACCTTTAGCATCATGGGCAGACATTATACGCTCATGCTTGAACACTCACACGGACACACTCTAACAAAATAGTAAAAAAAAATACTCTCTACTCTTTAAAAATAATTTTCGGTGAATTCTAAGGAATACTCATACACTTTGTTTTGCTGTGTACGGGTCGAAAGTGGATTGAGGGGTCTTCATTACTGATATTTTCTTGTATGCTTAAATGGTTAGTATTCTTATTTAGCATTTATTTTACTTTGCATCCATACATTTATATAAATTTTATGGAAGCATCCGGGTCAGTCCCTTTATTTTTATGCGTATACCATTTGTTGTTCGTTGATGCTTGCCAGTCTTTGATTTAACTTGTATTATTAATATGTGAAATTTATACTATATTTACTGGTTATATTTGTGGAATGCTGTTTCTTTTAACTTAACAGGTTTCGAACTTAAAGGTTCAACATGTTGAAGATTCGCTATGGGTTGAAAGCATTAGACAAACTAAATTTGATTTAATTTGTGCGTTTTTGTATATTATTTAGGTTCCATTATCATCTTGTAATAATTTGTAGACTCTAAATGTAATGACTTGAAAAGTTGATTTTGGTCAACCTTCTTGGAAGTCGTGCTCAAATGAAAATTCTGACAGCTAGGTTAGCTTCGGAATATTGATTTTGGTCTAGAACGACCTTTTGTTCACTTCCCGAGGCTTTAGATGGCAATTGTGGAATCTGGTTCAAAATGATACTGGGTGTGGGACCCACTTTTCATCGAAGCGAGCTCCAAATGGAAATTCCGCCTTCACCGTTGAGTCCGAAATATCGTTTCCAATCAGATTCCATATAAGGTTTGTATTTTTCCGACTCCGAACGAGTCCGAAACATCGAAATTTAAGTTTGAAGGGTTGTAGAATTTTTGACGTGGCAGAGCCACGTGACGACACGTGGCAGAGGAGTGAAATCTGGAAATTTCCAGATTTTAAAAACGAATTTTGTCCATATTTTTCATCCAACTTCAACTTGAGATTAATCCTTCATTTTGAGTCCAAATTAAGTGATTCAAAAGGCAAACTTCAAGAGAATTTCGAGGGGAATCTAGCGGTGATCTCGGAAACGCGAGGGGAGGCTTCGTTTGAGGTAAGAAATCAATTTTAGCCACTGCCAGTGTGATTTCCGGATGGTTTTGTTATTGAATTTTGAAATGTGAGATCTTGATCATCGTAAGTCCGTTTTAAGTCATTCTTGGGGCTAACTTGTAGAGTTTTTCGCAAGGATCGTCGTGGTATAATCTGTTTGGGTTGAAAGGGTCTCGTTTTTCCGGAAATTGATGATGAAAGGGCTGTCCTTTTTAATTATTGTGGCTGATTTGCGGTGTTGTGGGCATCTGTTTGTGCTAAAATTTTGGGATATTAGTTTAGTAAGGTAGTTGGGACGTTTCCACGGATTCGATTTTGAGATTCTAAGTGTGGGCCCCACAATCCCGTTTTAGACCCGATTTTGGGTCCGTCTCCGAAAAATATAATTTTAGTGTCAATATATTCGTAATGACGAGGTGATTAACCTTTTGTTAGTGGGGAAGCATTTGGAGACCGTTCGGAGAGGAAAAGATCCGGTACCGTGAGTTGGAGCACGCGTGATCGGCTTTCAGGTAGGCTATGGTTTTCTCTCGTGAGATTGAGCATGTTTAGGCAATTGTTTATTGATTTGCTTGAGTATGGAGGGGTTCGGGTGTCGAGCATGCTAAATTTCTATAATTCCTGCCTTAGACCTTATTTCGGGAAAGTGTTGGATTATGACAGCATGTCTCTTGATATTATTGAATAGCCATATCTGGTGGTGTATATGATAATATTGATTTGAAGTATGTTTGGCCTTAGTCTAGGCTTAGACTAGTGTTGCCATAGACTTGCGAGATTTCGGATGTCGTTGGGCAGTAGAACTTTTTCCGACGTCGTTTCGGACGGTTAGCTCCTTGTAGACTGATATAGCAGACTTGAGTCTGATAGTCGGTAACTCAGCTTATGACCTTGTATCCATAATGCCCTGCTTTTATATCGGCTACAAATACCCGGTTAAAGTCCGTGGTCTAGCTTACTCATTATTGGATACTTCCTCGGCGATTTGGGGTATATGAGGGTCGGACTAAAAGGATTATTTATGGTAATCGGTTTGGTGATATTTCCCGCGACGGATGGTTGGATATTGATTCTTAGCTACAGTACCCGGTTAGAGTCCGTGGTCCAGCTTACTTTTTCCAGGCTTAGCTACAGTACCCGGTTCGAGTCCGTGGTCCAGCTTACCTGTGATCTGGTTTCAGCTACAGTACCCGGTTAGAGTCCGTGGTCCAGCTCATTTATGTCCAGGCTTAGCTACAGTACCCGGTTCGAGTCCGTGGTCCAGCTTACCTGTGATCTGGTTTCAGCTACAGTACCCGGTTAGAGTCCGTGGTCCAGCTCATTTATGTCCAGGCTTAGCTACAGTACCCGGTTCGAGTCCGTGGTCCAGCTTACCTGTGATCTGGTTTCAGCTACAGTACCCGGTTAGAGTCCGTGGTCCAGCTCATTTATGTCCAGGCTTAGCTACAGTACCCGGTTCGAGTCCGTGGTCCAGCTTACCTGTGATCTGGTTTCAGCTACAGTACCCGGTTAGAGTCCGTGGTCCAGCTCATTTATGTCCAGGCTTAGCTACAGTACCCGGTTCGAGTCCGTGGTCCAGCTTACCTGTGATCTGGTTTCAGCTACAGTACCCGGTTAGAGTCCGTGGTCCAGCTCATTTATGTCCAGGCTTAGCTACAGTACCCGGTTCGAGTCCGTGGTCCAGCTTACCTGTGATCTGATTTTGGCTACAGCACCCGGTTCGAGTCCGTGGTCCAGCCCACCCGTGCCCGACCTTTGGCTACAGCACCCGGTTCGAGTCCGTGGTCCAGCCCATATAGGTTGACTCATTAGCTATAGTACCCGGTTCGAGTCCGTGGTCCAGCTTGCACGTGGTGTATTCCCAATTCCTCACTAAAGCTTCAGTTTAGTCTTGATTACTCTCATCTGCAGGTTGAGGTTTTGGAGGTTGGAGAGATTCCGGTTAAAGTCCGGGACGTAATGAGATCTTGGAATATGATTGGGAATGGTTCAGTTACAAGTCCGGAAATTGGTAATATTGTGATAGACCTTCTAGCTCCATTATTTTACTTCAACTGTCGGTCCATCTGCCGGGCTTATGGGGGTCCGTGCAGGTGGTTTCTTTTATTGTGCACGAGCGTACCCGTCGGGTTTATGGGAGCCCGGCGGAGTTAGTTAGATTGCTTGTCTTTGTTGCCTGTACGCTCGTGTACATACCCCCCATTTACTACTCTTTGCACTTGATGTGACCCTTTATTCGCATTTCAGTTTACTTTTGCTTATCTTGCTCAGTCGGCCGATGATGCCTACTGGGTACCTGTTGTTTTGGTACTCATGCTACGCTCTGCATCTATTTTGTGATGCAGGTCCGAGCATTAGTAGCCAGCGTTGATCTAGCTTGGAGTAGACTTATCCGGAGACGGGGGTGAGCACACGGCGTTTTGTACTATTTCAGTCTCCATCTGTATATATAGACTTGTCTTTTTCCTTTCGAGACAGTCCAGTCTCTGTTGTCCGGTTTTGGGACTTGTACTCATTTTGTAGTAGCTCTGTACTAGTGACTTCCAGGTTCTGGGAGGGAGCTTTATTTGTATATATGTTTTTGGTTTGTGTCCGCCTGTTTATATGGTTATTTGCCTACTCTTGTTTAATTTCTACCCTCACACCCATTACTTGTTGTTCCGGGTTATGGGTTGGCTTACCTGCTGGTGGGTTATAGTAGGTGCCATCATGACTCGATAAATCGGGTCGTGACAGCTGCCACGTGGCAGCAAGTGAAGTGTGCAGAATTATGTTGAGGCGACAATACTACTGTTCACGAGGCGAAAAAGGAAAAGGAATCCAATTCTTTTTTTGTTTTGGATTCCTAATTTAAGGTGGACTCAATTATTTTATTCAGGGTTTCCTACATCTGTAAATAATGCGTAGAAATAATTATTTGGGGGAGCCAAGAATCAACATACAAGACACAATATAAATTTTCTTCAAGCGTAAGAACTTTGGAAGAGCCGTCATGGAGACCGGAGAATTGTGGTTTATTCTTTCTTCTCCTTTATTATTTATTTGTATTCGTGATTAATAAAAGATAGTTTAGCTATTGTTCTTAACTTTTTATGATTATCACAAACATATTTATTTTAATAAATTTTGATTGTGTTCTTCAGATAATGAGTAGCTAACTTTAATAACTAGGGTTGTGGAAACCATAAGCGATTAACAAAGTATGAATAATAACTAAGTAAATCTTGAATAGTGTTGAAGCATGCATTGATAATTCTTTCGTCAAGAAGTCTTTTTACTGGTGCGCAACGTTAGAACTTGCCTTGTTGTTTTTTGCCGGACCAAAGGAAGTAATCAACAAGAAAAGAATTATCAACATAGATTTAGTGTGATACTATCTAATTGTCTAGTGCCAATTGGTTCAAAGTAATAACTAAGTCAAACATCGATGTGATGTCTAATATGAGGTAAATGTAAGGGTTAGTAAATTATACATACGTAGCTGGAACAAAGTGTGGGATGAAATTATCTAGTTGCCGGACCAAGGAATTAGAGATACCTAACTTATCACTTTGCATGTAATACACTAGAAAATGATTACTATTATTAGGATTACCGCGTTATGAGCTTATGGGAAACACATTCTTAGTTACTTTTAATAATCTGAATATAAATAAATACTTAGTTGAAAGCTATCTTTTTATTGTTTTTAGTTTATTTCAATTTAAATCCCCCTATTTTTATATAACGACTATCGAGTTAAATATTTGTTATTGACAATATTCTTCCATATTCTCTGTGGGATCAACCCCGACTCATAGTTGGATAAATATATTGCATACGATCGTTTATATTTCTTTTCAAGAAGTATATTTGAACATTATCAGTAATTATGTCCAAAAAGGAATTTGATGGAAATTGATGGAAAGGAGTGGAAAAATCAGTAAATATGGCAAGAAATAACTCTCTTATCTCGCTCATGCAACACGGAGGACACTTTTATGATAGTCATATAAAGTCAACAGGTAGCTTAGGCGACCGCGCGGGCTTCATTATGCTGAAGGGGCCAGAAATCTTGGGGTTTGATTTTGTAGTAAGTTGAGTTGCTTTTGACGTATTCTTTAGAGAATTTCTGGTTACTTAGGTGACCAGCAGTTATCTGAACAGGGGTAAACTTAGAATTTCACATAACTTTGGACCCAATTCTCACAAAAGCTAATGAGTGATGATTAAGGAGGACATCATGAGAAGTCTTTACGCATCTCATATCTTATTATTTTTTGGGAGAAAATTATCATTGTAATTAATAGTTGATAGTTTGGGTTAAGACTTGCAGATTCAGTAGCCTCACAATTCTACTTATGATTGAATATTGAGTTCTTAATAGTTACTTTTCATCCTTTCATCTTTCCCTTGTTTTAAATGCATGATTTGTGGGTGTGATTGATTAATTGGAATCGGGTTATGTGCTAGATATAGACAAATCTATTGGGTTATTTATTTTCACTCTATCAATTTTGTAATTGATTGATTGCTTCCCATTTATAATGTGGGTTCAATTGAATTATAAGATTTTGATTCGTTCTTTAAGGGTTCACACTCAAGTCTAGCATAGTCTAACTTCCATGATACGAATAACTAAAGAAAATGAAGAAATAGATAAGAAAAAAGAAATAGATATAATAAAACAACAAGCAAAATTAGAAATACAACAGATTGAAGAAGTAAAAAATGAAAAGATAATTGCATTAGAAAAAGAACTAAATATGCTTAAAGAATTATATGCAGCTAAACAAAAAGAAAAAGAGATAGAAACAGAATTAAAATTGGAAATAGAAAAAATTAAAGAAAAATTAAATCCAGATATAAGAGTAGATAATGTTGATATAGAAGATGAAAATTGTTCAGAACAGGACTCAGAAATAAGTGAAACATATACTGAAATATTAGAAAAAATAAAAGAAACCGAAATAGTTGATAATACGATAGAAATAAATACAGAAGAAATAAAAGATGTAAAAGATAAAGCCAGTACAAGCACAAGCATAAAAAATCCAAAAAACATTAAGTCCGAAATATTATACGGTTAGTTATGAAGAATCTGATAGATATGATAATTTATGGAATAAACGATTAAACAGAGGAATAGATAAAAAATGGAAACCATCTACAACGTCACGAAATAATGGTTTTCTAGATTTAGATTGTGTAGCAGATATAAATAAAACAATACAACTATGGGTAGGATATATATCAAAACAATTAATAGATAATAAAATCGGAATGACAGAAGTACCAGGGTATATAGAAAGAACATTAATAGGAACGGTAAAATTATGGTTACAAAACTTAGAAGACGAAAGTACAAAAATATTAAGAAATAATAAGGCAATGGATGGAGAAATTGCAACTACACCAATTGATATATTAAATAAATATGAAATCGCTATAAGAAATGAATTTAGTAGTACAACTACAGAAGTAGAAGAACAAAATAAAGAAAAATAGTTTCATAGAAATTTAATGTTAAAATTAGCTATATGTAATATGTGTTACATAGACGAATATACATGTATATTTAGAGAATATTATTATAAAAGAACATACAATACAGAAGAAGCAAAAGAAATAAGAAAATTATATTTTACAAAATTATCAGAACCATTTAGTTCAAAAATAATAAAAGATTGGAATGAAGCAGGATTACAAGATACACTAGGAGCGAGAATGAGATATCTACAAAAATGGTATTCAGCAATATGTGAAAAATATAGAGAAGAAATGAAAATGGAAAAAACAATAATTAAAAATTTAGCATGCTGTAAAGATAAAATAGCACCCCAATTTGGATGCAATGATAATTATTATAAAAAGAAATATAGGAAACCAGGACAGTATAAAAAATTCAAATCTCAATATAGATATAAAAGACCAAGACGAAGATATTATGTCAAAAATACAAAAGCAAAAAGACCTTTTAGACCAAAAAGAAAAATATCAGAATGTACATGTTATAATTGTGGAAAACTAGGACATTTAGCTAAAGATTGTAAATTACCTAAGAATCCAAAATAAAAACAAATATCAGAAATAGTAATTAATGAAGATATTTATACACAAATAGATTATATACATTACGAATTAGAAAGCGATGATAGCATATACGAACTTGAAAATGAACAGTCCGAAATTGAAATAGAAGAATATAATGACTGAAAAAGAAGTAAAAATAATAAAGAAAGATGAATATACAAATGAAGAATCTACAGAACAAAAAGTAATTTTTGATCTTAATATATTTGAACAAATAAAAGGAAAAGAGTTAGATCTTAGCGTAGAAAAAATATTCCAAGTACCATTAATAAGAAACATATTCAAAAGACAAAAGGAAGAATACTACGTAGTAAGCCAAAAAGAACATATAATAGATTGCAAGTATACTCAAGGAAAAGCAAGAATACCTATAATAAATAAAGAAATACAAGACATTAAAGCTAAAGAACCCATAAAATACGTACACTTGGGAGGAACAGAAATATTAATAAAAGCTTGTTTTAGAGAAGGAATAGATACACCAATAGAAATATACTTAGCAGATGACAGGATAATAGAACCTATAGAAAGAAGTATAATAAGTGCAGTAAAAGGAAATCTAATATACCAAAAATTCAAATTTATAATAAGTGCTAATTATTCAGTGGCAATAAATGATAGAAATATAGATAAATCATTAGTATTATACTGGAAAATGTCAGGAATAGAGTTAGCCCCAGGGAGTAAAATATTCACAGCTCGCTGTAAAAATCTATATGTACTAACAACGAAACATAAAATAACAGCAAAAAATAAGATAAATAAAATAAAAATAGAAAATCCTTTTGAAAAAATTGTTACAGTAATAGATAATAATGATTATAGTTATAAAGAAATAGACATAGAAGAAGATTTAGAAATAGTAAGTGATAGAATAAGTACATCAAAAAGGATAAAAAATTTAGATAAAGAAATTGAAATCTCCCAACCAACAAGAAAATCGGTAGAATACCAGAGGATAAAAGAAATTGAACCATATCATTATTATATAACCGGAATAATAGAACAAAGAAAACATATCATTATAATAAATACTGGACAAGAAGAAAATTATATACCAAGAGAATTAGTATCAGAAGAAGAAATAATTTCCAAAGAACAAGTATGCCCAGGATTACCAAAAGAATTGTTACCTATAGAAGAAGCAACCCAAAAAGAAATAATCCTAGGAGGAATAATGATATTAATAAATTTTAAAATATATCAAGAAGATAATATAATATTAGGAATAAAATGGTTAGAAGAAATGAAACCATATAATTTAGAAAATACCCAATTAATAATAACTTATAAAAACAAAAAGATTATAATAAAAAGAGCAGTATGAAAATTTATATACTTGCAAAAATAATAGTAGAAAATTATTATAACAGATATTACACTCCAATGTTAGATACAGGAGCAGAAGCAAATATGTGTAAACATAATTGTCTACCAGACGAAAAATGGGAAAAATTAAAAACACCTATAGTAGCAACAGGATTTAATAATGAAGGAAGTATGATAACATATAAAGCAAAAAATATAAAATTACAAATATGGGATAAAATATTAACTATAGAAGATATCTATAGTTATGAATTCATAAATAAAGACATGCTTTTAGGTATGCCTTTTTTAGAAAAATTATATCCACACATAATAACAAAAACACATTGGTGGTTTACTACACCATGTAAACAAAAGATAGGAGCTAAACGAGTGAGTAATAAAAATAGAAAGCCTACACCATGGATTAAAGGAAGTGAAAAAATAACCCAAAAATTAGAAAATATTAAAGAAAGTACTCCTAATATAGAATTAATAATATTTTCAATAGATAAAATAAAAATAATTCAAGACTAATTAGAAATGTTATATAGTGAAGATCCCCTGAAAGGATGGGAAAAACACCAAACAAAAATAAAAATTGAGCTAATTGACGAAAATAGTATAATTACCCAAAAACCATTAAAATATAATTTTGCTGACTTAGCAGAATTTAAAATGCACATAAAAGAATTATTAGAAAATAAATATATTCAAGAAAGTAATAGCAAACATACAAGTCCAGCATTTATAGTAAATAAACATAGTGAACAAAAGAGAGGAAAAAGTCGTATGGTTATTGACTACAGAAATCTAAATGCAAAGACAAAAACATATAATTACCCCATACCAAACAAAATATTAAAAGTAAGAAAGATACAAGGCTACAACTATTTTAGTAAATTTGATTGTAAATCAGGATTTTATCATCTAAAATTAGAAGAAGAATCTAAAAATTAACAGCTTTTACAGTACCACAAGGATTCTATGAATGGAACGTACTACCATTTGGATATAAAAATGCACCAGGTAGATACCAACACTTCATGGATAATTATTTCAACCAATTAGAAAATTGCATAGTATACATAGATGATATACTATTATATTCAAGAACAGAAGAAGACCATATCAAATTATTAGAAAAATTTATACATATTATAACATACTCAGGGATAAGTTTAAGTAAGAAAAAAGCAGAAATAATGAAGAACCAAATCGAATTTTTAGGAATACAGATAGATAAAAATGGTATAAAAATGCAAAACCATGTAGTACAAAAGATAATAAATTCTGAAGAACAAATAGATACGAAAAAGAAATTACAATCATTTTTAGGATTAGTGAATCAGGTAAGAGAATATATACCTAATTTAGCAGAAAATCTAAAACCTTTGCACAAAAAACTAAAAAAGGATGTAGAATATTATTTTGATAAAAAGGATCAAGAACAAATACAGAAAATAAAATCATTATGTAAGGAGTTACCTAAATTATATTTTCCAGATGAAAATAAAAAATTTATATACATAGTAGAATCAGACGCTAGTGAAATAAGTTATGGAGGAATACTGAAATACAAATACGATAAAGAAAAAATAGAACATCATTGTAGATATTACTCAGGTACGTTTACAAATCCTGAAATAAAATGGGAAATAAATAGAAAAGAATTATATGCACTATATAAATGTTTATTAGCTTTTGAACCATATATAGTATATAATAAGTTTATTGTAAGAACAGATAATACGCAGGTAAAATGGTGGATCACCAGGAAGATACAAGATTCAGTTACAACAAAAGAAATACGAAGACTAGTATTAAATATACAGAATTTTACATTTACAATAGAAGTGATAAGTACTAACAAAAATGTCATTGCAGACTACATATCAAGACAAAGCTACACAGACGGATCTAGACAAAGATGAAAAAATATTCAATGCTATAGCAATGCTTTGTACAAAGATAGATAATATGGACAAAGAGATACAAAAATTGAAAGGTCAGCAGCATGACGGTAAACATGCGGAGCTAAGTCGATCGGAAGACTTAAAAATTCCAGAGCTAGAAGGTGACGCTGGGAAACACCGAAAAACCCAAGCTAACAATTTGTTACATGCAGCTACAGCTAGCACATCATCTACAAAAGAGGAGAAAAAATATGTCAATACAAATATGAACAAGATATTCGAAAAACCATTTATACCCAAAAAACAAAACCCCATATTTGTACCACCTCAAATAAATACCTACAGAGAAAGTCTAAACCAGGACAAAAAGACCTATAACCATATAACCAGAGCATATATAGAAAATATCCACAAAATACAAACCTTTTTAAATAAGAACCCCAGATCAAAAACTACCCAAAATCCACATGAAGACTATATTACTCAAACTTTGCAAGGATATAATAAACTAATCGCTTTACCAAAGACAAACGCAAACCTAATAGCAACTTGCTATAACTATGGATTATTAAACACAGTATATACCCAAACTGGAGATGAAATAGCTACGATACCAGAGTTACATAAAGCATTCATGAATTACAAGAGAATAACTAAAGGAACTTTGTTTTATATAAAGTTTTATTCAGCACCAGCAGAAATACTTTACGACGAGATAAAACCAATTATACAAGTAATAAAAATTGGACTAACTAGAGAAATGATTATACCGGAAAAAATAGAGGAGCAAGAGGAGATACAAAAAGTAGAGATACCAGCATTTTATGCAGGGAAAAGAATTATTGGGATAGCTACTATACTAAATGAGTTAACATCAAATTATTTGAACAACAATTCAATATGGAGTTATTATTCACGGGAACAAACAATGATATATTCGAATTGTCGAGAATTTAGAGCAGCAGATATGGAAGAACTCAGGCAATGGGCATTAAGTCTGTTAAAACCTGAACAACAACCTACAACAAGAGCTATAAGGAAGGACTTTATCTCATCGGAAATAATGACCAGATATTGCAAAACTATTGGCCATAAATATCCAGATCACCAATGTTCAAAATGTCAAGGCGAAGATAACGTGATCCCAGATGTGCAGCTAGAGTAAAAACAAGAAGTGACAAGACCGACAAGATAAAAAGAAAAGCTATGCTAAGTGGAGCTACTTTACTACTTTATGAAAAGAGAAGCTAGTAGTAACGTGTTAAGTTAGAAATATTATGTACAAAAATGTAAAGTAAAGTTGTTTGTCCTTTTGTTGACTTTGTAAAAATAGGATATTAGTAGTGCAGATGTAAAGAAGCACTAACGTGTTAGTCTAAGAATAGTACAAAAGTAGGATAATAAAGGTATAAAGTAACTATAGTTAGGTGTAAAGTAATCATAGTAGGAATAAAGTAACCATAGTAAGGTTACTTATATGTGTATAAATAGGTGGCCATTATGGCAGATAGAGGCAAGACTTTCTACACGGAAAGCAAGCCTCCTTTGTAAACAAAAATATTCTCTCAAATAAATAAAATTTCAGTTAAGCTATGGATCCAAATATTGAAGATACTACACAGGTATACACATTTATGATTATGAATAACTAAATTTATTAATTCCTAAATATCATAAGCATGATCAAATAAGTTTATATTAGTTATTATACACTAGAATTATTAAAGCATGTTTTTTAGTTTGTTAACATGAGGAAAAAAGGGAAAACTTCTAGACTATGCCATCCTAAGGTTGAAACCATAGGCGAGGAAGCCGTGAGGGGAGTAAACAGAGTTGAGGCGCTGTTAGGAAGTAATTACCTTTGAAAGTACGATGTTAACAGTGACAAGAAAACATGTTAAAATAATCTAGTTTATAGTAATCTAATATAGATCATTTGTTATGCATATGGTATAAGGGAATTATGATTAATAATCATGAATATCTCTTTACATGAAATAATGATATTAGAATATAAAACACTAATTTTGCATATACTCAAAAATATAAAAATCATTGATCTAAGAAAGATAATATGGAGTAAAATATTTGAAAAAGAAGAAGAAGAATTAATGAACCAAAAATGGTATGAATTCGAATTAGATAGAGTAGAAATTGAAATGTTAAAATATAACTTAAGTGATTTAGAAATCCAATATACTGATTAATGATAAATCAAGAATACTTTGAATATTGGCAACAAACTATGATAAGTATTACTTTATTAAGCAATCTGATAAAAGAAAACATAGAAGTATTCCAACAAACCCATGACATACAATACATAGAATATATATTAGAAAACATAAAAGAAATTATTAGATTAATTCCTTTAGAAAAAATATATTATGAACGAATAAATTCATAATTCATATTTTAATTATATATGAACGGACCCCCCAAAAAATTGGTATCAGAGCTAAGTAATAAAAGATAAGATGAACGATAACGAAGGTCATAAGTATGAAATAATCCGAAAAGTTATATTAAATAGACAAGAATTAAAACATAAACAAGAAAGACTTCAATATAATATATGTGCAGGAGTATGTCAAAAATCTATACTAGCCCAAAGAAAAGTAATATTTAAACTACAACATGAAATATCAAGATTAGAATATAAATTAAAGAATAATCTTAAATGAATAAGGAAGAATTTGCTATAGAAGAAAAAACTTATGAGAATCCGGAAGGATTAAAAATAAAAATAATATTTTCAAACTTAGGAAGAAGATATAAAAAAATAGGTGAACATCTATATTTAATGATAGAAAAAGAAACAGTAAAATTAGAAGATAGCCTAACTGCAATGGTACGAATAACTAAAGAAAATGAAGAAATAGATAAGAAAAAAGAAATAGATATAATAAAACAACAAGCAAAATTAGAAATACAACAGATTGAAGAAGTAAAAAATGAAAAGATAATTGCATTAGAAAAAGAACTAAATATGCTTAAAGAATTATATGCAGCTAAACAAAAAGAAAAAGAAATAGAAACAGAATTAAAAATGGAAATAGAAAAATTTAAAGAAAAATTAAACCCAGATATAAGAGTTGATAATGTTGATATAGAAGATGAAAATTGTTCAGAACAAGACTCAGATATAAGTGAAACATATACTGAAATATTAGAAAAAATAAAAGAAATCGAAATAGTTGATAATACAATAGAAATAAATACAGAAGAAATAAAAAATGAAGCAAGCACAAGCACAAAAGTAAAAAACCCAAAAACATTAAGTCCGGAATATTATACGGTTAGTTATGAAGAATCTGATAGATATAATAGTCTATGGAATAAACGATTAAACAAAGAAAAAAATAACAAATGGAAACCATCTACAACATCACGAAATAATGGTTTTCTAGATTTAGATTGTGTAGCAGATATAAATAAAACAATACAATTATGGATAGGATATATATCAAAACAGCTAATAGACAATAAAATTACATTGACGGAAGTACCAGGATATATAGAAAGAACATTAATAGGAACGGTAAAATTATGGCTACAAAATTTAGAAGAAGAAAGTACAAAAATATTAAGAAATAATAAGGCAATGGATGGAGAAATTGCAACTACACCAATTGATATACTAAATAAATACGAGATAGCTATAAGAAATGAATTCAGTAGTACTACTACAGAAACAGAAGAACAAAATAAAGAAAAACAGTTAAATAGAAATTTAATGTTAAAATTAGCAATATGTAATATGTGTTACATAGACGAATATACATGCGTATTTAGAGAATATTATTATAAAGGAACATATAACGCAGAAGAAGCAAAAGAAATAAGAAAATTATATTTTACAAAATTACCAGAACCATTTAGTTCTAAAATAATAAAAGATTGGAACGAAGCAGGATTACAAGATACACTAGGAGCGAGAATGAGATATTTACAAAAATGGTATTCAGAAATATGTGAAAGATATAGAGAAGAAATGAAAATGGAAAAAACAATAATTAAAAATTTAGCTTGCTGTAAAGATAAAATAGCACCCCAATTTGGATGCAATGATAATTATTATAGAAAGAATTATAGGAAACCAGGACAGTATAAAAAATACAAATCCCAGTATAAATACAAAAGACCAAGAAGGAGATATTATATAAAAAATACTAAAGCAAAAAGACCTTTTAGACCAAAAAGAAAAATATCAGAGTGTACATGTTATAATTGTGGAAAACTAGGACATTTAGCTAAAGATTGTAAATTACCTAAGAATCCAAAACAAAAACAAATATCAGAAATAGTAATAAATGAAGATATTTATACACAAATAGATTATATAGATTACGAATTAGAAAGCGATGATAGCATATACGAACTTGAAAATGAACAGTCCGAAAATGAAATAGAAGAATATAATGACTGAAAAAGAAGTGAAAATAATAAAGAAAGATGAATATACAAATGAAGAATCTACCGAACAAAAAGTAATTTTTGATCTTAATATATTTGAACAAATAAAAGGAAAAGAGTTAGATCTCAGCGTAGAAAAAATATTCCAAGTACCATTAATAAGAAATACATTTAAAAGACAAAAGGAAGAATACTACGTAGTAAGTCAAAAAGAACATATAATAGATTGCAAATATACTCAAGGAAAAGCAAGAATACCTATAATAAACAAACGAATAATAAATAAAGAAATACAAGAAATTAAAGCGAAAGAACCCATAAAATACGTACATCTAGGTGGAACAGAAATATTAATAAAAGCTTGTTTTAGAGAAGGAATAGATACACCAATAGAAATATATTTAGCTGATGACAGAATTATAGAACCAATAGAAAGAAGTATAATAAGTGCAGTAAAAGGAAATTTAATATACCAAAAATTCAAATTTATAATAAGTGCTAATTACTCTGTAGCAATAAATGATAGAAATATAGACAAATCATTAGTACTATATTGAAAAATGTCAGGAATAGAGTTAGCCCAGGAAGTAAAATATTTACAGCCCGATGTAAAAATCTATATGTATTAACAACAAAACATAAGATAACAGCAAAAAATAAAATAAATAAAATAAAAATATAAAATCCTTTTGAAAAAATTGTTACAGTAATAGATAATAATGATTATAGCTATAAAGAAATAGACATAGAAGAAGATTTAGAAATAGTAAGTGATAGAATAAGTACATCAAAAAGAATAAAAAATTTAGATAAAGAAAATGAGATCTCCCAATCTACAAGAAAATCGGTAGAATACCAAAGGATAAAAGAAATTGAACCATATCATTACTACATAACCGGAATAATAGAACAAAGAAAGCATATTATTATAATAAATACTGGACAGGAAGAAAATTACATACCAAAAGAATTAGTATCAGAAGAAGAAATAATCTCTAAAGAACAAACATGCTCAGGATTACCAAAAGAATTACTACATATAGAAGAAACAACTCAAAAAGAAATAATTATAGGAGGAATAATGATATTAATAAATTTTAAAATATATCAAGAAGACAATATAATACTAGGAATAAAATGGCTAGAAGAAATGAAACCATATAACCTGGAAAATACACAATTAACAATAACATATAAAAATAAAAAGGTTATAATTAAAAGGGCAATATGAAAATTTATATACTTGCAAAAATAATAGTAGAAAATTATTACAACAGATATTACACTCCAATGTTAGATACAGGAGCAGAAGCAAATATGTGCAAACATAATTGTTTACCAGATGAAAAATGGGAAAAACTAAAAACACCTATAGTCGTAACAGGATTTAATAATGAAGGAAGTATGATAGCATATAAAGCAAAAAATATAAAGCTACAGATATGGGATAAAATATTAACTATAGAAGATATATATAGTTATGAATTTATAAATAAAGATATGCTTCTAGGAATGCCATTTTTAGAAAAATTATATCCACATATAATAAGAAAAACACATTGGTGGTTTACCACACCATGTAAACAAAAGATAGGAGCTAAACGAGTAAGTAATAAAAATAGAAAACCTACACCATGGATTAAAGGAAGTGAAAAAATAACCCAAAAATTAGAAAATATTAAAGAAAGCACTCCTAATATAGAATTAATAATATTCTCGATAGATAAATTAAAAATAATTCAAGAAAAATTAGATATATTATATAGTGAAGATCCCCTGAAAGGATGGGAAAAACACCAAACAAAAATAAAAATTGAACTAATTGATGAAAATAGCATAATTACCCAAAAACCTTTAAAATATAATTTTGCAGATTTAGCAGAATTTAAAATGCACATAAAAGAGTTATTAGAAAATAAATATATCCAAGAAAGTAATAGTAAACATACAAGTCCAGCATTTATAGTAAACAAACATAGTGAACAAAAGCGAGGAAAGAGTCGTATGGTTATTGACTACAGAAATCTAAATGCAAAGACAAAAACATATAATTACCCCATACCAAACAAAATATTAAAAGTAAGACAGATACAAGGCTACAACTATTTTAGTAAATTTGATTGTAAATCAGGATTTTATCACCTAAAACTAGAAGAAGAATCTAAAAAATTAACAGCTTTTACAGTACCACAAGGATTCTATGAATGGAACGTACTACCTTTTGGATATAAAAATGCACCAGGTAGATACCAACATTTTATGGATAATTATTTCAACCAATTAGAAAATTGCATAGTATACATAGATGATATACTCTTATATTCAAGGACAGAAGAAGACCATATCAAATTATTAGAAAAATTTATACATATTATAACATACTCAGGAATAAATCTAAGTAAGAAAAAAGCAGAAATAATGAAAAACCAAATAGAATTTTTAGGAATACAAATATATAAGAATGGTATAAAAATGCAAAACCATATAGTACAAAAGATAATAAACTCTGAAGAACTAATAGATACTAAAAAGAAATTACAATCATTTTTAGGATTAGTAAATCAGGTAAGAGAATATATACCTAATTTAGCAGAAAATCTAAAACCTCTGCACAAAAAACTAAAGAAGGATGTAGAATATTATTTTGATAAAAAGGACCAAGAACAAATACAAAAGATAAAATCATTATGTAAGAAGTTACCTAAATTATATTTTCCAGATGAAAATAAATTTTTTTTATACATAGTAGAATCAGACGCTAGTGAAATAAGTTATGGAGGAATACTAAAGTATAAATATGATAAAGAAAAAATAGAACACCATTGTAGATATTACTCAGGTACGTTTACAAATCCTGAAATAAAATGGGAAATAAATAGAAAAGAATTATATGCACTATATAAATGTTTATTAGCTTTTGAACCATATATCGTATATAATAAGTTTATTGTAAGAACAGATAATACGCAGGTAAAATGGTGGATTACAAGGAAGATACAAGATTCAGTAACAACAAAAGAAATACGAAGACTAGTATTAAATATACAGAATTTTACATTTACAATAGAAGTAATAAGTACTAACAAAAATGTCATTGCAGACTACATATCAAGACAAAGCTACACAGACGGACCTAGACAAAGATGAAAAAATATTCAATGCTATAGCAATGCTTTGTACAAAAATAGATAATATGGATAAAGAGATACAAAAAATGAAAGGTCAGCAGCATGACGGTAAACATGCGGAGCTAAGTCGATCGGAAGACTTAAAAATTCCAGAGCTAGAAGGTGACGATGGGAAACACCGAAAAACCCAAGCTAACAATTTGTTACATGCAGCTACAGGTAGCACATCATCTACAAAAGAGGAGAAAGGATATGTCAATACAAATATGAACAAGATATTCGAAAAACCATTTATACCTAAAAAACAAAACCCCGTATTTGTACCACCTCAAATAAATACCTATAAGGAAAGTCTAAACCAGGACAAAAAGACCTATAACCATAAAACCAGAGCATATATAGAAAATATCCACAAAATATAAACTTTTTTAAATAAAAACCCCAGATCAAAAACTACCCAAAATCCACATGAAGATTATATTACTCAAACTTTGCAAGGATATAATAAGCTAATCGCTTTACCAAAGACAAATGCAAACCTAATAGCAACTTGCTATAACTATGGATTATTGAACACAGTATATACCCAAACTGGAGATGAAATAGCTACGATACCAGAGTTACATAAAGCATTCATGAACTACAAGAGAATAACTAAAGGAACTTTGTTTTATATAAAGTTTTATTCAGCACTAGCAGAAATACTTTACGACGAAATAAAACCGATTATACAAGTTATAAAAATTGGACTAACTAGAGAAATGATTATACCGGAAAAAATAGAGGAGCAAGAGGAGATACCAAAAGTAGAGATACCAGCATTCTATGCAGGAAAAAGGATTATTGGAATAGCTACTATACTGAATGAGTTAACATCTAATTATTTG
>NW_026021304.1:0-32717 GCF_019186545.1 Solanum stenotomum
AGATCCCTACACCAGAATCCCCGAATATTCCAGCCTTACCAAAGCCTGAAATACCAATACCTTAAGTATTAACTATACCAAACCTAAAATTTCAGCGTTCCAAAGCTATATGTATCCGTGGCATAAGCAAAAAAAATTGTAAGTGTGTCCATATTTAAAGGAACAAATATTGTAGCGACATTATATTAAAATATTATTTTATTACTATAAGTTTCGTCAGTGAGTTTTCATTCTTTAAAATGTATTCATAACAGTATACATAATTTTTAGTCATAATAATCTCGTTAGAAATAGTCGTATAAGGTAAAAACACCAAACAACCACTTAAGAACTCATTATTCATTTGATTTCACAAATCAATCTTAATCAACTTCATCACCGAATAAGTAATACGCCAAGTCTCAAGTAATTGGAGCGAGTAGTTTTCAAAATTAGGATTTTATATGTGCTAAAATCATTGAATTCCCAGTAGTGTTTATAGTTATTTATTGTTCTTTTCATACACAAAAGTAGATGTGTTCAAGTAGTAAAACTCAAAAAATTTAAAATGAAAGATAGCAATACTTGGTAACTGTCAAAGATTGCAGTAATGATTTTAAAATATTTTATATTTATTTTTAAAACTGCAGAACAAGAATGTTGAAAATATGGTTTAAACTTCTTCTCCACATGTAGTTGGAAAAAATCTTCATTATCATCAATTTTGTTGTAAATTGGTTTGAAACCGCTTGAAATACCAACTACACCAAAGCCTAAAATCCCAAAGCCAGAAATACCAACTATGCCAAACCTAACATCCCAGAACTACCAAAGTCAAAAGTCCCTGAACTTCCAAAGCCAGAAGTACCAACTATGCCAAAGCCTGAAGTCCCAAAACTACCAAAGCCAAATGCCCCAGAGCTTCCAAAGCTAAAAGTCCCAACTACGCACCAAAGCCAAAAGTCCCAGAACTTCCAAAGCCAGAATTACCAACTATGCCAAAGCCAGAAATCCCAGAACTACCAAAGACGAAAGTCCCCGAGCTTCCAAAGCTAAAAGTCCCAACTATGGCAAAATCTGAAATTCCAACACTACCAAAGCTAAAAGTCCCTGAAAAGCCAAAGCTAGAAGTACCAACTATGCCAAAGCCTAAAATCCCAAAATTACCAACTATGTCAAAGTCTGAAATCCCAGAACTACCAAAGCCAAGAGTCCCCGAGTTTCCAAAGCTAAAAGTCCCAACTATGCCAAAGCTTGAAATTCCAGAAATACCTAAACCAACTCTTACTTCACTTTCTCCACCTTACAAACCTGCTACTCCTTGAGGAAATTATATACTACTTTCACTCTATTAGAAAGTAACGTACTTATGTTTTGTGATTTCCACCTCATTAAATGAAGTTTGCGACCTGAGTCGAGGCATGGAGATAGTATTGGATATGTTATATTCTAGGTGTTTTGATAATCCTCACAAATGCAGGGACTTGGTCCCTGGCAGAGTGCTCTCATCCAGATTCAAATGCGGTACAACTGTAAAGCTGTCACGTCAAGTGGTAGGTGAAAAGTGCAGTGTACTGCACCAATAGGAAGAGCGAACGAGACTGTCTATTTCAGTGGCTCACAAATGCAGGGACTTGGTCCTTGGTAGAGTTCTCTCCATCAGATAAATAATGGGGTACAGCTGTAAAGCTGTCATGTCAGTGGTTGGTGAGGCGCCAGCGTACTGAACCAATCAGAATGGACGAGGGTGTTTGTTCAACGGGTAATAACTCTTTATGGTTGATATTTTCAACATGACAAACACCATATTAAATTCATTCATTCAAAGAAGGAAGTCAGCTAGCAAGCCTTTTCAAGAACTCACAAAGAACATTGCAAGGGACCTGGTCCCTGCAATATTGCCTACATGAAAAGGTAACAAGATAGCTGTCAGAAAAGCTGCCACATCTGATGTGGTAGGTGCACAGCTTTTCTAAACAGCAAGCCTTTAGCCAATAGGGTGTCTCAACGAGTTTATGTTGATTTTATATAGACTCTTCTCAAAAACACAAACTTAAGATTTGGCAAACTAAAACTCAAAAGCTTAAAAGAGAAGGTCATTTTCAAGGAAGAACTCAAGCACAAGAACACATACAGCAAGGACCTGATCAACAGAAGAAGTGATTTCCTTACCTGTTGTTGTTCTTGAATGTTTGTATTGAGCTTAACTTGTAGGATTCGTTTCATTGTTATTAGAAACGTTTCAAACTTGGTTTGAGTCTTATAAGAATATAGTTAGGAGTAACTTTGTGTCTTACGATCAAAATTCTATATTAATCAGTGAGGGTTAGTATAGTGGCCAATTGATGCATTGCTTAGGCTCATTAAGTAATAGGTTGTTTTATTTAGTTTAGAGATTAGGAGGTTAATCTCTATGTGTGGTTATAAACTGGTTTTACTTTTGCTTTGAGAAGATTAGTGAAAACAGTTTGAAAAGTCTTGTTTGACATGTCGTGATTTTACTCCCTTGATCAAGGAGGTTTCCACGTAAAACTCTCTGATTTACTTTGTGCTATTTATTTTCAACACTTTTACTTCTGCACTGTTATTCTGTCGAGGGACCTGGTCCCATTGTAGTTGGTGGACACATACATTCCAACAATTGGTATCAGAGCCTGGGCTTTCTATCTGGTTGACACCAAGAGAGAGAATCCTGTGAAGAATGGCTGCTCCACTAAGCTTGCAAAAAGGTCGGTCTCCAACAAAGCCACCTCTGTTTGATAGTCAGTACTATTGGTGGTGGAAAAAGTGCATGTTTGACTTTATAATGGTTGAAGATTGTGAGCTGTGGGATGTTATTTGTGAGGGTCCCTATGTGCCAACTATAGAAGTAAAATATGGGGATGTAACAAGGGTCGTTGTCAAAACCCGACGGCAATACAATGACTTTGACAAAAGGAAAGTTGAGAAAAATCACAAGGCTAGGAATTTCTTAATGTGTGGAATCGGAGCAAATGCATATGATCTGATTTCTTTGTGCGAATCAGCCAAAGAAATTTGGGATTTGCTGAGAACTACCTATGAGGTCACTGAGGGAATAAGGAAATCTAAACTAGATCTCTTTACTGCTCAGTTCGATAGTTTCACTATGAAAGAAGGTGAACCTATTCATGAAATTCGCACAAGATTTTCCAACATTACAGATGAGCTCATACTCTTGGAAGAACCAGTCCCTGTGTGTAGACAAGTCTCTATGATTCTGGAAATTTTTCCCAGATCTTAGATAAATGGTTTTGCGACTGGCAATAAGACAAGGGAACCTGAAGAAATGACTTTGTGTGCTCTATTTGAGCATCTTCAAGCTCATGAGATGAATGAAAAAGGTGAAGACATGAGGGAAGAACTGACTGGTGAAGTTGACCACAAGGAAGTAAAAGAAAAAGAAGGGGACCAGGTCCGTCCCAATATAAGCAGGAGAGAAGTCTTTTTCTAGACGGTGAAAAGGGAGATTACTGCATGGGAAGATTCCTCGAGTGATTCAGATGACTTTGAACACTCTAATGAGGCCTTTATGGCAAAATCTGATGATGAAGAAGCTGAAGAAGAGGTAACACTTTTTTATCTTAAACAAAACTTGCATGTTTACACTATTAAGAAGTTGAGAAGTCTAGCCGTTGTTTTGATTGACTCTATCTTGAGTTACCAACTGAAAAAGATATGATGAACAATAGCCTAGATATCCTTCATGAAGAAAAGGTAGCCTTGGTTGACCAAATGTTTGTTGTGGAAGAACAATTGGTAGTTCTAGAAGCTGAAAATCTAGAACTCAGGGAGAAATTAAAGATGTTGAGTGAGAAATATGGCAGAGGAAAGAGAGAGGCTAGCAGCTTACAAATCGATCTAGAAACCAGTTTGAATACTGTTGAAACAAAATTTGATATGGCCTTGGAGAGAAATAATCAGTTAGAGAGGGACATGGTCCGTGTAAAACATGAACTTGAAAAATCCCTTAAATGGACCAATTTCTCTAAGATCCTTACAAATCAAATTGGCCAAGGCAACAACGGTAGAAGAGGGATGGGTTGTGGGAAGATAGATTTCCCATAAAATTCTCACAACAAATATGTTTCTGATGTTGATGATCTGTTGTGTGTGCATTGTGGTCGAGATGGACATCTTACGAGAGACTGTCCTATGTTGAAATAGTATGGAGGAAGTTCATCAAACTATTCCAAACAGCGGAATAGACTGAAGAAGGGACTTGGTCCTGCTTATGGTCCTAAGTTGAAGAAAACCAGTCTGCCTTACTGGACAAAAGACTTTCTTATCACTCCGTTATCTGCTTACTGGAAACCCTGTCTCAAATGGGTTCCCAAGGCCAACAAGTGGTTTGCTACGCAAGTGAGAGAAAGTAGTAACAGTCAGTGGTGGTTCATGAATTGCGAATGCTCAAAGCACGTGAC
Organism: Solanum stenotomum; assembly: GCF_019186545.1. Classification (NCBI taxonomy): domain Eukaryota; kingdom Viridiplantae; phylum Streptophyta; class Magnoliopsida; order Solanales; family Solanaceae; genus Solanum; species Solanum stenotomum. The sequence continues at coordinate 4,422 of NW_026021304.1, forward strand.
TGGGAAAACTGAAAACTTCCTCTCTCTCAAGGCACTTCAATGTGGAGATGTCTCTTTTGGCAATGGCAAGAAATGATACATTTTTTGTGAAGGCAGGACTTAAAAGTCCGTGAAACATTCTTTTGAAAGTTGTGTACTATGTCAATGGATTGAAGTACAGTCTTCTAAGTGTTTCACAGATTTGTGATAAAGGAAATTAAGTCACGTTCCGATCAGATAAATGTGTGGTCACAACTTGATCTCTCGGATGATGATCCTGACAAGAAGGAGATGCAAGAACATGTACTGCCGATCTAAACATTGTTCGTTGTAACATTCTCACTTCCCCTGATGCTTAAGATGACAAAGTTTGTGATGCTTGTGTAAAAGAGAAGCAGATCAGACCATCATTCAAGTGGAATAAGCAGGTTGTTATCTTCCAAAGAATCGTCGGGCTGAAATGGTGAATAGTGCATGTTTTATAACCAAAATGATGATATTGAGAAGTGTAATCTCAATGATGTTAAAAGAATAGTTGTGGGATATTCTTCCTCCAACAAGGCTTATTCGGTGTATAAAAATGTGCACATTAAAAGGGATGTTCATGTGATGTTTGATGAGTCTAGAAGATGAGAAGTTGCAAAACAAAGAAGACTCTGAGATGGAAGAGCTGCTTCAGATTCAGAGAGATGGTCTAAACAGTGAGCTTGCTGAAAAAATATCCTCTTCATGAATTCAGCAATCTCAAGGAAACTGATGCAGATGATGAACCTGATGACGGACCCGGTCTTGTAGACAATGATGAACAAAGAAGATGCAGTTCAAACTGATAAAGTGAATTCTGAAGGTGAGAATGAAGAAGCTGATCAAGCTCAGTTTGAAAGAAGCAAAGTATGACACTCGGTTCCCAAACAAGCTGATAGGTTGTCCAAGTTCCTCTTCAACAATGGCTTCAAAAGAGGTAAAATCGTCAAAAACCCTCTCTTTGAAATTACTAGGAAAGGAATTGCTGATTATTCAAGTACATATTTATGATGTCATATTTGAAGCAACCCTGGAGGTGTTGTGTGACGAGTTTGTTACACTCATGAATAGTGAGTTTTGAAGTGAGCAAAATGGAAGAATTAAATTTCTTTTTGGAGCTGTAGATCAAGCAAACCTCTAAAGGTATCCTCGGGTGTCAATAAAAGTACATCAATGAGTTGCTCAAATGGCTTAACATACTTGAAGTTAAGACAATGATAAAGAAGGGTAATGTCATCATGAAGTTTTGCAAAATGGAAGATCAAGTGGCTAACATCTTCACTAAACCCTAAGCTACGACAAGTTGTATACTCTCATAGGAACTTAGCTACAGGGAAGAAGATAGCACAGCGTTCATGGCAATTGATGTCTGATCAAAGACAGGGACCTGGTACCAGTTCAGAGAAGTTGAAGCTGCTGAAAAAGTTTCATATTATGGCTACCTAGAATAATTCATACTCTCATGGGCACTAACTTGAAACTGGATGTTGATGAACCTGGTTCAGAGACTCCATTCTTGTACAAAGAAATCACATTTGAGGGCTGCTAAGAGAATCCAAAGACACTTGAAGAAAACAGGGACCTGGTTCTATTATGTCCATCATGAGACTTTTTTATTTGAAGGAACATGTGATACTGATTATGTTGGGTATCAAGTTAATGGAAAGATTACCTTAGGAGTGGATTATATTATAGGTTGATCTCTTACTCATGGGGAACTAAAAGGCAAGATTCAGTTGCACTTTTAACAACTGAGGCAGAGAATGTAGCAAGTGCAGCTTGATGTGCTCAACCCTTGTGGATCAAGAAGCATCTTGAAGCTCTTAGAAGACCTGGCTGAGATGATCAAACTGATGTTGGAAATACTAAAATCTTCTTGAATGGATCATGCCTGAAGCAATCAACTCTCTCATAACTATGCAAAGGGAGCAGGTATCCTTGCTTTTCAGTTATGTATGTTTTAGCAAATTTAGTCGCATACCTTTCGTAGGTATACACACATGGAAAAAGGGCTGAAGGAAAATGGAGGTCAGGACAGATCTAGGCAATCACATTCAAACTACAGAGAGGAACCCGGTCCGTTCTCGAAGGTTAGTACTCTTAACATTGTAGTTTGAATTATGCATGAGAACCGTTGCAATTGCCACATGTTTGTCATTCAGGTATCTAGCCGTTGTCTCATCTTTTGAATACCAAAATGACACTTTCTTTCATATCCTTTCACTTCTTTTATAGTCCACATTTCTTTTCAAATCCCCTTCTAAAATCAGAAATTTTCAAAACCTTCTTTTCTCATTTCTCAAAAGCACTTCAAATGGTTAAACCCTTTGTTCTTACTGAAGAATTTTCTGATGAAAATGTTTTAAGTGTGAAGAGGGACCAGGTCCATCAAGCAAAAGGAAAAAGTGGAAAAGATGATGCTCAAAAAGGGAGAAGTTGATATTCTAAGAACTCAAAGTATTCTGAATAGGAGGGTGTCAAATTTTAAAAAAATAATTTAAAAAAATGAAATTTTCATTTTGGTTCCTCAATTATTGATCTATTCATCTCGGAGGCCTTGAGTAAGTTTGATTTTACCAATCTTTCTGTTATGAGAAACTCAGGCTAGTGCTAGAAGCTATGACAATTGCTCTTGCTAACAATGCTACTGAAATGGTTTGACTCAAGGCTCGGCTTCTGAAATAGCACTATCAGAGGGACCAGGTTGAAAAAAACACACAAAAAGTTTGGTAGCCCCGAAGGTTCAACATGAAGGCTGGGCAGTAAAGAATGTGAACTTCAGGAGATGCATCTGAAAATACCATGCTATGAGATATGCTCTACCAATTCTATTCTTCCAATCCCTTGCCTCTAAGGCATCCCTTCTCTTCCTAACTTTCTAAATTAGTCCTCATACCTCTTTTTCTATCGAAACTGAGTGGGCATTGTTCTGTTCTCATTCATAATAATATGTGCAATGCTTTGATTGTTGATCTTTTGTTTATGAATGAAAAATGTCTTGTTTCTACTTACTTGTCTCATTACTTTATGCATTTTTACTCATGCTCAGTGTTGCCCAAGTGGCCATGAATTTGCTTGAACTGCAGCTCTGTCAACTTGGTTTACTGCTTTAACCCTTTTTATGATGTCAAAAGGGGCAAAATTGTTAAGGTATGAGATCAATGATGTTAGCTACTTTGAAAAAGACATGGTCATGCCGATAGGTGGAATAAATGCTAGCTACTTGAAGAGAGGACATGATCATACCGATAGGGGGAATCAATGTTAGCTACTTGAAGAGGACGGGGGAAGAAGTTGAACAAGTTTGTTATCATCAAAGGGGGGGGGGGATGCTATTTTGATGTTTGGATGTTTTGATGATTTGACAAACTTTGGGGATGATGCAACTCCAGTTACCTGAAGAGTTCTTGTTGATAGGGGGAACTGGTGAATAACTCTGTTATCATCAAAAGGGGGGGAAATGTTATTTTGGAGCTGATGTTATGTTTTGATGATTTATCAAACTTAAAGATCTAACAAGGAATCAGATCCTTGTTATTGGGACTACTAACAGAGAAATGAATGAATAAACTCAGTGTGAGGTATATTTGTATGTCATCATCAAAAGGGTGAAAATGTTATATTTTAGGTGTTTTGATGATCCTCACAAATGCAGGGACCTGGTCCCTGGTAGAGTGCTCTCTTCCAGATTCAAATGGGGTATAACTGTAAAGTTGTCACGTCAGGTGGTAGGTGAAAAGTGCAATGTACTGCACCAATAGGAAGAGCAGACGAAACTGTTTGTTTCAGTGGCTCACAAATGCAGGGACCTGGTCCCGGGCAGAGTTCTTTCCATCAAATACATAATGGGGTACAGTTGTAAAGCTATCATGTCAGTAGTTGGTAAGGCGCCAGCGTACTGAACCAATTAGAACAGACGAGGGTGTTTGTCCAATGGGTAATAACTCTTTCTGGTTGATAATTTCAACATGACAAACACCATATTAAATTCATTCATTCAAAGGAGGAAGTCAGTTAGTAAGCCTTTTCAAGAACTCACAAAGAACATTACAAGGGACCTGGTCCCTACAAGATTGCCTACATGAAAAGGTGACAAGACAGCTGTCAGAAAAGCTGCCACCTCTGATGTGGTAGGTGCACAGCTTTTCTAAACAACGGGCCTTTAGTCAATAGGGTGTCTCAACGAGCTTGTATTGATTTTATATAGTCTATTCTCAAAAACACAAACTTAAGATTTGGCAAACTAAAACTTAAAAGCTTAAAAGAGAAGGCCATCTTCAAAGAAGAACTCAAGCACAAGAACGCATACAGCAAGGACCTGATCAACAGAAGAAGTGATTTACGTACCTGTTGTTGTTCTTGAATGTTTGTATTGAACTTAACTTGTAGGATTCGTTTCATTGTTGTTAGAAACATTTCAAACTTGGTTTAGAAACATTTCAAACTTGGTTTGAGTCTTGTAAGAACATAGTTAGGAGTAACTTTGTGTCTTACGGTCAAAAGCCTATATTAATCAGTGAGGATTAGTATAGTGGGCAATGGATGCATTGCTTAGGCTCATTAAGTAATAGGTTGTATTACTTAGTTTAGAGATTAGGAAGTTAATCTCTATGTGTGGTTGTAAACTAGTTTTTACTTTTTCTTTGAGAAGATTAGTGAAAACAGTTTGAAAAGTCATGTGTGACAGGTCGTGGTTTTACTCCCTTGAGCAATGAGGTTTCCACGTAAAACTCTTGTGCCTGATTTACTTTGTGTTGTTTAATTTCAACACTTTTACTTCTACACTGTTATTCTGTCGAGGGACCTGGTCCCATTGTAGTTAGTGGACACATACATTCCAACAGGATACTTTCTGCTAGGAGTAGAGAATTGTAATTCTTTTATAGTATTTGAATTGGATGTACCATTTTTGACGTGTCATTATTATGTACTTCGTTATAAATAAGCTATGATCTATGTTATTTTGATTTAGTTCGTATCATTAGCAAGTTCTGTTTTTGCTCAATCTTTATTTGTACACTCTTTTCCTCTCAGTTTTTTCTTTCCTAATTTATAGTAACCAATTTTTTCCATTACATTTTAAGAGTACATATATGGAATAAAGAATGAATTGGCATATTTAAGTGTAGAACTAAATTGATGATTTAGTTATTTTTACTTTTTGTTTCGTTTATCCTAACGCATATTAAATGGATTCAGTTACCTCTATTTCGCCTGCTCTAAAAAGATGAGAATAACCAATGCTTCATGCTTAAATGTAGCATTATTATTAAGGTAAAAACAACGATCAACCACCCAAAAACTCATCACTAATTTGATTTGACAAATTGATCTTAATCACTTTCATAGCTGAGAAAGCAATAGCGAAGTCCTAAGTAATTATAGCCAATAATTTCCAAAGCTCGGGTTTTACATGTGGTGATGAATCCGAGTAGCATTTACGGTTATTTAGTGTCCCTTTCGTACAACAAAAGTTGTTGTGGCTAGTTGATTTAGTATAATTTTTCGTTCCAAAAGGTAGAAAGTCGTATCAATCCAACCAGGCATCACTTTTTTATTAAGCAGTAAAACTCTAAAATTTTAAAATGAAAGATTGCAGTTACTAAGTAACTATGCTAAGTTTGCTAGCAAAGTAAGGTGCTTTGCCAGTGAACCAACAGGCTATGGGAAGTGATTTCATTTGTTTTTATTTATAATTGAAATATTTTATTTTACATATATGTATTTTAAAATAAATTGGATGCCCTTCATCCTACCTAAATCCACCCCTGTATGCAATGCAGCAGTCCTGTTATATGAATCTGATATACTATTCTTTCAGTATTAACTTCTTCTTTTTCATTTCTTGGAGAATTGTATTGACCTTTGCGGTATATTGTGAATCCAGGACTTCTCTCTTCTCAAGAAAATGAAATATAAGCTACTTTTTCCGGTCCAAAACCTGTATTACCAACTTTGCCAAAGCTTGAGATCCCAACTGTCCCAAAACCAGAGCTTCCTGCTATACGCCAAAATTTGAGATTCCAGCAAAGCCAAAACCCGAGCTTCCTCCCTTGAAAAAGCCAGAAATTCCAGAACTACCAAAGCCAAAAGTTCCAGAGATTCCAAAGCCTGAAATCCCGAAAATGCCTGAACCAACTTTTCCTTCACTTTCTCCACCATACAAACTAGCTACTCCTTGAGTAAATTATATGCTACTCACTCTATTAGTAAGTACCCAACTGATGTTTATAGATTTCCATCTCAATACATCTACCAAGTTTACGAGATGATCAATGAGTTTGGCAGAACATATTGGATACTTTCTGCTAGGAGTAGAAATTGTAATTCTTTTATAAAGTCTTTAAATTGGATGTATCATGTCATTATACTATATGAGTGAGTGTTTTACTCTATCTTAGTTCCAATATATCATTGGCCGGCCATGATCTCTATTTCTGCTCAATCCTTTTTTGTCGACTGAACAATTTTTTCCATCACATTTCGAAAAAGGCTCTATTTGGTTTCATCATGTAAAGGAAATTGGAAGTGCCTATGAAGAATTTATGTTTTATCGGTTCAATTTTAAAGATTTTTAACATTTAAATTATTCTATTTGTCAATTAAAAGTATGGATTTTGGCCTATTATTTATTTTGATTTTAGTGATATTTTTACACAAACTTCGCGCCAAAATTACTAGGTTCATTTGAATCTAGTATTTTGTGCTGCATTTGCCCCTTCCTGCTTTGTCACCCGGAAACTCATGATTTGTGTCACCAAAGGTGACTCCATTCCCGAAGCTCAAATTTAAGACGTCTAATTAAGGATTAATAAATATTTATTCTTTCCACATCTCTACCACATCGATTGATGATATCTTTGTAGTAGCTACTCTTTCTGTCACTATTGTTCCATAAAAAGCCTAATTTTGTCTGCAATCGATATAAGTATAGTTTATATGTTTGAAGTTATATTAGACTTTTTATTTCTTTAACTATGACGTCTCAAATGTTCTAGTATTTTAGTAAAAATATTACATATTATTTTGTAGATCGTTGATCACAACTTTTAAGTATTCATATAATGTAATGTTTTCTCCATCAAATTAAATTATCAACAATTATTTTAATATTCTTAATAATCATATATCATATCATATATATATATATATATATATATATATATAAACGAGAACCTTAGGCCCGCCTACATGACGCCACCATAGACCAAAATTTCCTTTTAACTTATTTATTTCCAAAACTAGCCTTCACATTTCATGAAAAGTTGTGACTTTTATGAAAAGTTGTGACTTTTATGAAAAGTTGCGACTTTTATGAAGAGTTGCGACTTTTATGAAAGGTTGTGACCTTTTCGGAGGGTTGTGACATTTCCAAAGAGTTGTGACCTTTCCAATAAGGCACAATAAGTATTTGTTCACACTACCCTTTGTTGTCTATAAATAGAAGAGCTTCCTCTCATTTCAAAACAATGAAAATTTTGAACTTCTTCCTATTCTGCACAATTAAATATTCATGTACTTTGCTCCTGTTGAGTGGCTTACTGCACCATTGTTTTTGTATCAATACGTTGGTGAATAAAATTGTTCCATCCTAAGAGGATCTAATTCTTTAACCCATGTATTAGAGGGGAATAATTTTCTTAAGGGGACATTGTGCACTTAGTGGACTAGATTTTTTCCTTTCTGTTTCATTCTAATTTTACAAATCCTGGTATTTTTTTACAGTCATTAATTTATGCTTATAATGCTAATTGTTGTTTTTGAGTACATGTTTTAAACTCTGTTGTTTATGTTTCTGCAAAGTTATTGTCTCCAGTTATATTGAACATACACACATATAGTAGGTATATCCATAGTACATAAAATAATTATTGTACTCAATTCCAAGAATTCATGTTTTGATATTTTATATAAAATTCTATGACTTAAAGTACTACATATAAGCTTACATATTATCTATTTTAACATAGACATGAAGTTTCTTCACTTATCAATTGAATAAATTCATTATGATAATTCAAAAGTTATAATTGCTTTCATGTTCAAGCGTAATTTCTTTTTTGAATTTGTTAACAAGTTTTTTGAATTTTTCTCTAAGACATATATCACAATTGTATAATCTATGCAACTTTAATGTGTTCTTTTCTTATGAAATGTCTTTGTATATATATTCTTATTTTCTTCTTTATTTTTTCTTTTAATGTTGATTAAAGAACAAAGATTTATTATTTCCTGAATAATTCATCCATTAGAGGTTCTTGAGTTATGTGATAATGACAAATAATCAAATTCATGTTGGAATATTGTTAATATTTTTTTAAGATCCTATTTTTTTTATTATTTTTAATAAATGGATATTAGTAAAGGATCATTTGCAACTTCAATGCAATTATTATTTATGACCACGCAAAGCACGGGCAAATTACCTAGTTAACTTTTAAATCACACTAAATTATTTTCCTAATAAGAAATATTTTCACTAAAAGTTGTCATTATGAGGTTGGATCCATAAACTACATATATTTCATAGTGATAACATCTAATTTAGTAAATAATTCACCCTTCTTTAGTTTCATTCCTAAGTAGTTACTGCTAACAACTAATAATTTTCTAATTCAAACTATTCAAAAATTTACAAAATATACTTTTTTCCTACAAATAAGAGTGTCAGACTTTTCTTCTTTTTTTCTTCTATGATTTATAAGGATAGATATTTATTTGAAAGGATCGTATACACTTAGATATGGAGCACAAAATGATTTGAATTTAACTCAATTAATATAAATGGAAATGATAGCATCACAGTAAAATATATATTTTCATTTAATAAATAATTAGTAAAACAATATGTAGTTAATTCATGATCTTCTTGAATGTTTTACATAAAATGAATAAACTTTCAACATTTTTCTTTTCCATGTCATGACCGAAAACTAAAGTCATGATGACACCTACTAAAATACACAAGTAGGTAAGTCAACCCTCGTCCTCACATTAACTATCACGGGCCTAGGGGGCTTAAGGATTGAGCAAGAGCATAATAAGACACGTTTAAGGAAGACACATTGGACATAAGAGAGCACAAACATATATGTGTGTGGGTGGTTGTTGTTCATTTTTTCATACTTCCTTATACTAATTTTTCATTTTATAGCGTTTATAAGAGGAAGACTGTACAATAATGGACATGACTATTGTGAATGGACAAGCATAACTTTAAAAAACTTAGACTTTTTTGTTCGTGATAGTGAAACTTGATTAACTGTAATGATCCTCCATGCCATTTTGGTGTAAATATCATATTTTCATCATTTAGAGCATTCCTATAACGAACCCAAGTGATTTATGACATGTTGAGACTAACAGTTCAGTCAACTGGTCATTCATTTTGTTTTTACGCAAGTTTATGTGCTTTGAAGATTTTGAAGCTTGAACGGCTAACTTTGATCAAAAGTTCAGAAAGACGACCTCAAAATGCAACTATGAGGGTTCCATTAGCTCCGAAACATCAAGTTTGGTCTAGAATGATCTTTCGTGTGGATCCGGAGGCTTCAGGGCAAATTGTGAGCCCCCTTATAAGCTTTGGCTTAAAATGGAGCTTGGGTGTGGGACCCATTTTTTGTCAAGAAGACCTTAGTTTGAAGCTTTGACCTCTCAGTTGAGTTTGGAATGTTGAATTTGGTGGGGTTGCATATATTGTTTGCATGCATGAGGTTCCGAACCAATCCCGAGCACCCACGTGAAGTCCAGGGGCTTAGCTAAAAATTTTGTGTCTGATGTTGGTGCCCCCACTTTTGTAGCCCTGGTATGGCATTAGTGGCCAAGGTTCCACTTTAGCAGGCTAAGACATCTAAGTGGCATCCGCTTTAACAGCCTTGGCTCACTTAAGCGGCCAGCACTTTAGCTGGCAAGGCTTCAGTTTAGCGAGCCTGGCCATCTTAGGCCTTGTCGCTTAAGAGACTTTCACTTTAGTGGAAACGGTTTGCTTAAGCGAGGTCCTTTTGTCTTACCCTAGGTGCTTTAGTGGAATTTGTGTATGCTTTTGCAGCACCTGCAACAGTCTTAAGACTTGACACGATCAGCTCTCACATAAAGTTTGTAATTTGATTATAAGAGTTGTGGGACTCTGAATTTGGTGATTCAAGGCTGGGTGTGATTGGGGAATGCGGGGCTATGCGTTAGAGTATTTAGGGAGCATAGGGGAGAATCACTTCGAGGTATTTTCAACCCAAAGGGATTGCCTAGCCCTTGTCTTTAGTTTTAATGATGTTTTATGTTACATGTTATTGTTTGCTACGTTCCGAACTCCAAAATGTGTTCCATTTTGGGACACAAGTTTAGGGAGGTAATGAGGACCTTTTGACAGAGTTGATTTTGGAATTTTTGGTGCGGGTCCCTGATGAGTCCACAAATTGGACTCATTTAGGGCTATATTTTAATAGAAATTGTGTCCTTAAATGCTTATTTTATCTCAATATCTGATGAAAACCCTTAAGTTTCAGGTATTTGAAGTTTGAAGGAAAGCATGGACACTACATCACAAAAAGGAACAAAAGGGCTGTAAAGAACGAAGAAATGAAGGCTTGAGGATCGCCGAGTCCACTTGGCGAGTCGCTGAAGGGTCTTACTTCACCCTTTGTTCCAGTGTGCTGAGCCCTGAAGGAAAGGATCAAGCCGGCGGAAAAAAGGAGCAGTCGGTGCATCACCAAAAAGTTTTGTGAAGTAGTACCATGTCGCCCAATGACCCAAAGCACGGTGATGCTAAAGGCTGGTGCAAGACGGCGGTGAAGTACACCAAAAAGTGAATCGCCGAGTTGATCGGCGATTCCGACTAACGACGCCGAATGATCCGCTTTAGCACAAATCTGTGAAAACTATAAATACTAGTTAGAGTTGTAGTTTTAAGTGTCGAACAATTATTATAATTTTCATATAGAATAGTACTTTTTGATATTTTTGCTCTAAGCTTGCAAAGATTTTGAAGACTTGAAGATCCAAAGGGTTTCATCTTCAAGATTTGGGTTTGGGTCTCTTGGATTCTTCAATTTTGGCCTGTATCAAGACTTAAATCTTCATACCCAGTTGAATGCAAGCTCAATTTGGTATAAATTTCTATCTCTTATACATTAGAGGCTAAAAATCCCAATTCTTGGTGTGTGATTTAGTGAATATGGGTTAAGATAATTGTTGGGTCTTGCTTGCTGATAGTTTAATCGTAGTTTAATTGTGATTTCGCTTAGTGGTTGTGGATGGACTTAATGAGGTTGTATTTGCAAATATAATCTCATATATGTGTTTTTAGCTTGCTCGAGAGAGAGAGAGAGGTCGTAAAACTAAGACCACTAAATTAATGGCCAGTGAGAGTGGGTCAACATGAAGTTTAGCTTGAGAGAGTGAACTCTAGTCCCATGTCCACACACTCAGCTCGAGAGAGTGAGTGGGTTAAGGCGGAGGTTGTTCTTCATGCTGCAAGTGGGTGTCCGAGAGAAACCCGCTTGAAACGGGGTAAGTTGCTCGAGAGAGAGAGCTTATCCCCCTTAAATTCTAGCCTAGTCATAATTATTCTATGAATCTTCTATCGAAAGCATGTACCCAATAATCTAGCTTAACCCGTATTCCCATCACATCCCAAGGATCCCCTCTCATTACTTAGAAACCCTCGTTTATTTTGTTGTTTTTACTTACTAGTGACAACCCCCCCCCCCATTGTTAATTGGCACTATTGTGTCCATCTTTAATTTACAATATTTTTAATCGTTAATTTCTTTAGCTATGACTAGTTAGAACTAAGTTTTATTTTTCTATTATTTCTCAAAACCATTCTCTTAGGAACGATCCCAACCCTTGGTTGGGTTACTAAATTATTGTACGATTGTAGACACTTGCATCGGAAGTTGTGTCTTGATTACGCAAACATCAAAATGGCGCCGCTGCCGGGGAGTGGTGTTATTTGAGAATTTTTAGATTGGTAGGATTTTTGTTTTTCTTAGTTGTAGTTGACTCACTTAATTTTTAGTTTTTTTTTATTGTTAGAGTTTTAAAGCAGGGGAGTTGAACATATTGAGCAGTACTTGTAAGCGAATGGACCTGCCGCCATTAGAAGGGATGATGTTCCGAGATATGATCCTTACTTTTAGGGAATTAGAAGGCGAACAGCTTCATGAGGCATGGCTGAGGTTCAAAGCAATTCTGGGTCAATGTATTACTCACGGAATCCCTGAAAGAGTCATTTTGGAATCTTTCTACTGAAGTCTTAGTATAGGAAACAGAATGATGGCTGATCAAATTGCCTCGGGTAGCCTTGTACGACAACCCTATGTGGAAGCAGCCAAATTTCTAGACAACTTAACTGAGCCAGATCAGGAAATGAAAAAGAGAGATTTCAACTTAATGATCCTGCTAACTCAGTTAGATGAGCTGACAAAGAAAATTGAGGATCTTGAAGTCCAGTGCAACAAGAAAGAGCACTACGTTCCTCTTCATGAACGAAGGAGAATTAAGAACAAGGAGGATGGACAGAACAAAGAAATGCTCACACTTCTACTCCAGAAATCCAGTGAACAACATAGGGTACTGGAGGAGCTCANACACTCTTGTGTCCCCCTTCAATTTACAATGTTTTTAATCGTTAACGTCTTTAGCTATGACTAGTTAGAACTAAGTTTTATTTTTCTATTAATTCTCATAACCACTCTCTTGGAAACGATTCCAACCCTTGGTTGGGTTACTAAACTATTGTACGATCGTAGACACTTGCATCGAAAGTTGTGTCTTGATTAAGCAAACATCAAAATGGCGTCGCTGCTGGGGAGTGGTGTTATTTAGGAATTCTTAGATTAGTAGAATTTTTGTTCTTCTTAGTTGTAGTTATACTAACTTAATTTTTAGTTTTGTTTTGATTGTTATAGTTTTGAATCAGGGGAGTTGAACATATCGAAAAGCACCTGCAAGCGAATGGAGTTGCCGTCATTAGAAGGGATGATGTTCTGAGATATGATCCTAACTTTTAGGTAATCGGAAGGCGAATAGCTTCATGAGGCATAGTTGAGGTTCAAAGTACTTCTAGGTCAATGCATTACTCACAGAATCCCCAAAAGAGTCATTTTGGAATTTTTCTACCGAAGTCTTAGTCTAAGAAACAGAATGATAGCTGATCAAATTGCCTCAAGTAGTCTTGTACGACAACCCTATGTGGAAGCAGCCAAATTGCTAGACAACTTAACTAGGCCAGATCAGGAAATAAAAATGAGAGATTTCAACTTAGTGATCCTGCTAACTCAGTTAGATGAGCTGACAAAGAAAATTGAGGATCTTGAAATCTAGCGCAACAAGAAAGAGCAATATGTTCCTCCTCATGAACGAAGGAGAATTAAAAACAAGGAGGATGGACAGAACAAAGAATTGCTCATACTTCCACTCTAGAAATCCAGTGAGCAACATAGGGCACTAGAGAAGCTCAGGGAGAATGTATCATTGTTGAACCAGATGACGACCTCCCATGATATGCTCATTCAACTACTAGGTTCTCAAATGGATCAAGTGCTGACTAAACTCTATCTGGATTTTAAAGAAGGATTGCCTGATGAAGTTGAGGCAAACCTCACCATTGGAGTGTAAGTGTTAACATGCGTCGTGCCATGACGTTAAATAAGGCGTTGTTTGGGAGGCAACCCGAAACCCTTAAATGTTTGTAATTTGTTCTTTTTGAAATAAAGGTGTTTTGATTTTGTAGGATTGGGCATGAAAAGTTTGTGAAAAGTACAGGATGAATTACACAAGTCCATTGGCAAATTGCCGACCAGATCGGCGACCCCGACAAAGACTGCAGTTTGGATCCTCACTTTGACTTAGGGTCTTGTAAAACTTGGCGAGGTAGATAAACACTCGGCGGATCACCGAGTAGCGGAGAGAATTCCACTAATGTCACCGAATGGGTGAGATCTGGATGGTTTTTATAAGGCCACGGGTTTTGACTTTCAACCTTTTTCATATTCTCTCACTCTTAATTTTCACAATATTGAACCAACTTAGCATTTTCAAAATTTTTGCATCTAGTGAGTATTTTAGCTGCTTTAGTAGTGCTTGGATATGTACTAATCTGTGGCCTAGCATTACAGTCTTGACTTAATTTGCCTAAAAGGTTGGTTCTCCAAACCCTACATTTAATTATGATATTTATGCTCTCATTGCAAGTATTTTTGTCCTATGTCGTGTACTGTGCCTTTCTGATAAATCTAGACTATTCGGCGTGCTGAGTCGAGCTTGTCGAATCACTTGGTGATTCGCCGAAAGACCCTACCTCGCCTTTGATTTCATGTTGTACCTAATGTTTGGTTCTGTACCTCTAAACCCTTGCGACACTGGAACTTTCGGTGAGCTAACCCATGTTCGCCGAAAGTTATTGGCGACTCGCCACCTTGCTCGGAAAATCTATCCGTAGTAAACTTTTGATGTTTTTACACGAATATTTGCTAACTTTTTCTCAATGTATTGCAGACATGGCCAGACCCAAAGTTGCAGGTAGAAACATGCCACCCCAAAATAAGGGTAAGGGGATTAAAATCAATAAAGGTGCAGCTGTATCAAAAGGGAGGGCTGCAAAGCCTTCCATAACTGGTAAAAAGAGGAGAAAAAAGGCAAGACACTAACATCACCAGAGATTAACTATGACAGCAAGGGCATTTATTACACTTATCTCACTGTTTCTAGGAGTAATGATGAACAACAAGAAAGCCAAAGCACAACCTCTGATGATAATGAGCTAATAATGGCACAGAGAGCTGAGTTGCGATCTAAAAAACTGAATGATCCATCTAGGATCCGGAAGCCTCTGCTTACCACTCATATTCCCCAGTCCCAGAACAAGCAATAGTGTTGGCATCGCCAATACAGGGCCCTCCTCCCAAGTTAATGAACAAATTGAAGACGGAGGGATTAAGGACAATTCTTGAAGAAAAATGTCTCTCCACGGATGGAGTGATTGATAGGTATCCAGAGATTATAAGATATCTGAAATAACATAACTTCCAGATTTTCACAAAGCCCCGTGGCCCGTATGTTTCAAGTTGGGTCAGAGAATTCTACAGTGCATATAGTGCATTGATACCACATGGGAAGAAACCGGCAGCCAAATTTGAACTGGTTGACTATGCAGTTGTAGGGGAAAGCAAGTGCACTACGACCCTCCTGCTATAAATGTTGTTTTGGGTGCACCGCAACACTCGAGGACAACAGTCAAATCATGATCAAAAAAATGTCACTGGAAAGTATGAAAGCATGGTTGGCCCCATTGATATCCGATGGTACACCAAAGTGGCTTAAGACTGGGGCAGTTATCGAAAAGAAGAACCTAAATGTGGCAGCAAGATATTGGTTTGGCTTCATCAGTAACACGATTATGCCTTCACAGAATGAATCTATCCTTCGCCACACAAAAGCAGCCTGCCTAGGCTGTCTCATTAAGGGAACAACGATAAACTTGGGATGGATCATTGCATCAGAGAAACTTAGGTGTGCAAGGCAGCACCTGAACTCACTTCCCTTACCGATATTGATCACTGAGTTGTGCAAACAGGCTCAAGTACCTAGAGATGCAAACAAAGATGTGGAGGTAATTCCCACATCCTCCACTGATATCTGGAGAATAGAAGCTGAACATCTTAAAGATCAGGCTGAGAAGAAGCAGAAGGAAGCATAGTCCACTAAATCTAAACATGCGAAGACATTTTTGCCTACTCTGTCCCTTGGGCCTCCAAGTACAACTACATCCACTCCCTCTGAAACTCCAGGCTCTTCTATTACTACACTGCCCCCTGAACCCACTTTTGTTGTCATCTCCCGAACTCCGATCACCTAGGCATCATTAATTAAGATGGGACATCTTGCTTATTCTGCGGATCATCGAGCAGCCAAACTCAAAACCTCCATCTCTGGTATGATTCACACTACCCTGACTGATGTTGTGACACCAATAAAAGCTACCATTGACGCCCTTGAGGCTAGAATAGTGGTGTGTGAGCATGTCCAAGGGGCCACAAATAAAGTGACAGCAGTAAAAGCCGATATTACTGCTCTGAGGAATGATGTGGATCAGTTGAAGGCCATCGATCTATGCATGGTTTTCAGAACGGCGGAGATTTCAAATATGCCAGAAATACCTTCAGCCACCATCAGAAATGAGGATAAAATTGAGCTGACAGCTAAGCCGGAGTCAGAGGAAGAGACAGATGAGGATATGTTCAAGGAAACTGCAGAAGCTGCAGACACTACTTTTTCTAGCTCTAGTGGAACTGGTCCTTCCGGTGTTACCCACAGTATGAAAGCTCGAGGCCAAGTTGATACCCCAAACATGGAGACCCAAACAGATGGAGCGACAGCTTACATAGGATCACCTCTTTACCTCCCTCTCTATCTTTCGTTATTTTTAAATCTTGGATAATTTTATTTGCATTTGAGGACAAATATTTTTGTTTATGGTGGGGTGAGGCCCACACCTTTTGTGTGCTACTTTTGTTCGTGTTGTGTGTTTATATTTGGGATTTTCTATTTAAAACTATGTTAATATTGCTTTTCTTTGGATGTTTAAGCTTGTAGATCCGTTTATTTTTAACTAAAAAATTTGCGCAAATTTTTGCCACCTCTTGTGATTGAAAGTGGTTGTTCTTAGGCAAATTTGAGTCTCGATTTTGATCAATATCGATGACTTAAATAGTTCTTGCAATCGAACGAACATGAATGTGCAGCTACGATGAGACCAATGAAGTTGCATAGACGATATGTGAACTCCTTGCATCTCGTTGTGATTAGCCATTTATTAAATTGATTCTCCTGTGATGACCGTTGCACAAAAGTGTGGAGTCTTGTTTTACTTTAGTGTTGATGCCTAGTGTGCTGAGCTTACTTTGAAACATGTATGATAAAACCTAAAATTTGCCCCATTGGTCCAGGCGACTAAGTAAAGCTTTATCTTGACATGATCTTAGGCAATTTTGAAGAGTGTGAGCTAATTTGACATATACCTCTTTTGTGGCCTACCTTGTGAGTGTGTGAATCTCTCTTGAACACCCCTTAACCTTAACCTTCTTTGGAAGAAACTTGATGAAAACTACGCCTTTCTTAATCAATTACCTTCAATCCTCTTGATTTGTGGTTTAATGAATAACCAACTTAGGCCAAAAGCCTAAGTTGGGGGTGTGGTGAAAAGAAAAGGGAAAGTCAAGAAGTGTAAGGAAAGTCTCCCTTAACCCATGGTGTTGAGAAAAATGGAACCCCTCCTTATAAATAAAAAAAGAGAAACAGAAAAAGAAAAGAAAAGAATGAAAAAAAAAGTTGTGGAATAAAGTACCAAAGAAATAGGGTTCCGAACAATCCATGGGAAGCGAATAATAAGATGACCTATGATGCACTAATGAAAATGATGAAGGAAAAAGAAAGGAAGTATTGAGAGCACCACATTGCATGAGGATAAAAGTCACTGAGCCTAAATGACCATACCTTTGCACTCAACCCTGTTACAAGCCTTGTTAAGACCTTTGTGATCTTGAGAAAGTTGAAACAAATGTTGATTGGAAAATACGGGTAAACCTATGGGTGAAAGCATTTATTGTGTTCATCTTTGTGAGTGTGAGCATTGTATATGATTGCTGAACTTTAAATTGATTATACCTTTGCGTGTGAAAATGGAATCATCATTTTTGTGAGGGAATTCGAAGGCTTTTGTTGAGCTTAAACTTGCATTTGAAGAAAGTATTGCAAGCTTGAGAATCTTTGGTAATGGTGTGTCACAACTTGAATCTTTGAGTACACAATTGATCCTTGCATAAGTAAATTGACTCTTGTTGTGTACATTCATAATTGAGTCTTGTGTATCACTGTTTGAGATATCCTTGTTGAACTGTTGAACTTGAGTTTTACTTAAGGACAAACAAAAGTTTAAGCTGGAGGTGTTGATGAGTCCACAAATTGGACTCATTTAGGCTATATTTTAACAGAAATTATGTCCTCAAATGTTTATTTTATCTCAATATCTGATGAAAACCTTTAAGTTTCAGGTATTTGAAGTTTGAAGGAAAGCATGGACACTACGTCGCAAAAAGGAATGAAAAGGCTGAAAAGAACAAAGAAATGAAAGCTTGAGGGTCACCGAGTCCACTTGGTGAGTCGCCGAAGGGTCTTACTTCGCCTTTTGTTCCAGTGTGCTGAGCCCTGAAGGAAAGGATCAAGTCGACAGAAAAAGGAGCAGTCGGCGCATCGCCGAGAAGTTTCGCGAAGCAGTACCATGTCGCCCAATGACCTAAAGCACGATGATGCTGAAGGTTGGTGCAAGACGGCAGTGAACTACACCAAAAGGCGAATCGCCGAGTTGATCAGCGATTTCGACTAACGACGCCGAATGATCCGCTGCAGCACAAATCTGTGAAAACTATAAATACTAGTTAGAGTTGTAGTTTTAAAAGTTGAACAATTATTATAATTTTCAGATAAAATAGTACTTTTTGTTATTTTTGCTCTAAGCTTGAGAGGGTTTTGAAAACTTGCAGATACAAAAGGTTTCATCTTCAAGTTTTGGATTTGGGTCTCCTGGATTCTTTGATTTTGGCCTGTATCAAGACTTAAATCTTCATACACAGTTGAATGCAATCTCAATTTGGTATAAATTTCTATCTCTTATAAATGTGTGGCTAAAAACCCCAATTCTTGGGGTATGATTTAGAGAATATGGGTTAAGATAATTGTTGGGTGTTACTTGCTGATAGTTTAATCGTAGTTTAATTGTGATTTCGTTTAGTGGTTGTGGATGAACTTAATGAGGTTGTAGTTGCAAATATAATCTCATATATGTGTTTTTGGCTTGCTCAAGAGAGAGGTCGTAAAACTAAGACCACTAAATTAATGGCCAGTGCGAGCGGGTCGACATGAGGTTCAGCTCGAGAGAGTGAACCCTGGTCCCATGTCCACACACTCAGCTCGAGAGAGTGAGTGGGTTAACGCGGAGGTTGTTCTTCATGCGGCAAGTGGGTGTCCGAGAGGAACCCGCTTGAAACGGGGTAAGTTGCTCGAGGAGAGCTTATCCCTCTTAAAGTCTAGCGTAGTCATAATTATTCTATGAATCTTTTATCGAAAGCATGTACCCAATAATCTAGATTAACCCGTATTCCCGTCACATCCCAAGGATCCTCTCTCATTGCTTAGAAATCCTTGTTTATTTTGTTGTTTTTACTTACTAGTGACAACCCCCCCCCCCCAATTGTTAATTGACACTCTGGTATCCCCTTTTAATTTACAATTTTTTTAATCGTTAATGTCTTTAGCTACGACTAGTTAGAACTAAGTTTTAATTTTCTATTAATTCTCAAAACCACTCTCTTGGGAACGATCCCAACCCTTGGTTGGGTTACTAAACTATTGTACGGTCGTGGACACTTGTATCGAAAGTTGTGTCTTGATTACGCAAACATGAGCATGCGCGACCAATAGTCCATTGACTCAATCAAGACCCTCGTGCAACTCCTTCAACATCTTCTTTATCCCTTCTAGCTCGGTCTTATGATCTACCTCATTCCTAGAAGGCAAGCACCTTTGCGGCTTTTTTAGCATCACAGTATTGTTCTCCTTCCCCGTGCATGGTGGCAAGGACACTTTAGCACCATTGTCTTATTTCGAACTTACAATGGTGGTTAAAAGCATCGATAACTTCTTCTTAGGGTTTTTCTCGAGTTGCATGGCCATTAGTCGCACTCGTCCTTCCATTGTTGGTACCTTAACCAAGGGTACCATATATAATCCTCATTTCTCCATGACTAGAAATTGTTGGAGGTAAGGGTCGATCACCGCATGGCACTCTTGGAAGAACTCCTGCCCTAGAATGATATCGAAGAGGTCTAAAGGAGCGACAGTGAAATTGGTCTTACCTTGCCACTCGCCTAGCGTGATGCTTAGTCCATGCGTGACTCCACACACAGGAGTCAGTGGTGCATTGACCGACCTAAGTTGGGAGTTACTTGGACTGTAACTCATACCCAACCTTGTTGCTACCGTCTTGTTCATGATGTTAACCTATGCACCCATGTCGACCATAGCATGAGTTGGTCTTCCATTGATCGTGATGTTGACATACTACGCGTCGTATTCTATCGGCTTCTCTGGTTGCTTCGTGATGGCTCCTCATAGTCCTATCAAGCCCAACCGCTTCGTCTTTGCGCCTTGTCCTTGCTCATGTGCATCCTTCTCTTTCCGCTCTCGCATAATAGCACCAAGGCTCTTCAGTTCAGGGCACCTCGCATAGCCATGCGGCCCACCACATATGTAGCAACCATTTTTCTTTACAGGATCTGTCTTCCTCTCGACATCGCTTTGACTTCCAAACTTCTTGCCATCGGACTTATAGGCATCATGATTCTTGGGATGTGGCTGCTACTCCTCGATTTTTCCACGATCTCCCCCACCATGGTCATGACTACCTCTCATTTCCTCTCCTCTGGCTCTATTGGGCTTATCATGCCTGAAGTCTGTCAAAGCTTCGGCCTGCGTGAAAGCTTCATCAATAATCCTGACCTGTCGGCATTCTAACTCTATCCTGGCCCAATTTTGCTGCCCATCCATGAAGTGGAACAACATATCATCATACGTGA
Source organism: Solanum stenotomum (assembly GCF_019186545.1). Lineage (NCBI taxonomy): Eukaryota > Viridiplantae > Streptophyta > Magnoliopsida > Solanales > Solanaceae > Solanum > Solanum stenotomum. Next base: position 25,055 of record NW_026021304.1, read on the forward strand.
AGTTAGGAATTTGAAGCATGAGGGTGGTGAACTCCGTCAAGTACGCATATATACTGCACGTCTGTTTCAGCTCCCTAAACTTGCGCTTCGCCTACTAGATGACGTTGTTAGGGAAGAAAGCCTTCTTCAACTCCACTCGAAATTGCTCTCAAGTGTTGATGGTGCAAATTTCATTCCCCATTTCCGACTCTTTACGCCTCCACCATATCATGGCCATCTCCGAGAGGTCTAAAACGGCGTTGTTGATCTTACTCTCATCATTCTTAACCTTGTTGCACTTGAAGTAATTCTCAAAATACCATAAGCAGTTCTCCACCTCTTGCGCGTCACGGACACCTTTGAACATAGGTAGCTTGGGAGCCTCGACCTTGGCTTCCCTATCTCTCTCAAACGATGATAATCCTCTAACTTCCACGTCTTCCTTGAGTGCTTTCATCTCGGCCTTCATAGTCTCAATCGTGCTCAACGCCTCCATGAGCCGACACTCCAAGAAACTGATAGCCTCCTTCATCTCGAACTCAGCACACTGGCGTCCCTCCAACTCCTTGCGGAGGTTGTCGGCCTCCTCAAGGGTGAATTCCTCGAGAGTCTTGAACTTGACATCAGCCATGTTCAAATGCTAGCCTAATATCTCCACGGCCTGTCTCTCCGTTTCTACCCTTGCGATCAACTCCTCTCCCGCGGTGACGTCAATGGCCTCCTCGCCAAGTTCATTGTCACTTGCTTCGGTGGTCGAAGATGGGTGAGATGTTAGCGCCTCGCTTGGTGTGGAGTCGAGCAGCATTTCCTCACTACTCTTGTGGTGCTTCTTTTCTTTGTGGTTCTTCTTTCCAACATCCGGATGGACGGTTGTGGTGCTAGCGGCGTTTACGTCTCCTTCGTTAGTCATTCCCTTAGTAGCAAACTTTTGCTCTGATACCACATTGTCACAGACTTAGAGTTTTGCTAAAGCTCCGTGCGGCACTTGACAACTTACTCACGAATCTTTCACGATCTTGTAAGCTCAAGTAAGCCCTTTGAAGCTAGATTGCTAAGAGAATGCAAAGAAAGACTTAGAAAGATTCGGAAAGTTTGGAAGAAGGCTTTGTATTAGCTTGGAAGATTGCTTTACAACTTGAGTGATGATTTACAAATTAGATCCCCTCTATTTATGCTACTTCCTAGGTGGCTAAAGTGTATAAAAAAAATACTACACAAGTCCCTACCTATTTAAACTTTAGTCCTTATTCTAGAATTCTCTACAACTCTAGAATATTCCAACGCCTTTCCATGTGATTTCATAACATTCCTTGGGAAATATCCATACTTCTCTAGAATATTCCACTAAGGACTATTCTTCTTCCAAGGTAAGCCTTCCAAGGAAATATCTAGGGAGTTCTAGAATCTTCCACAAACCTCTACACAACTCTAGTTTCTTCCCTTTTTATATTTATGTTTTATTTTAATAGGAAAAGTGGTGGGTCATGACACTTGCCTTCACAAAAACAAGTTCCATTTCTTTCCCCTACCAAAAGAGACACCTCCACCTTGAAGTGCCTTGAGAGAGAGAGGAAGTTTTCAGTTTACTAGTCACGTGCTTTGAGCATCAGCAATTCATGAACCAATATTGACTGATGTTACTTCCTCTCACCTGCATACCATATCACTTGATATCCTTAGGAACCCATTTCAGTCTGAGTCCCCAGTAAACAGATAAAGGCATAATAAGTGAACTTTTTGACCAATGAGGCAGAACAGTCTTTCTCATTATGGGAGTTCTGTCAGTAGGAGCAGGTCCCCTTTTCTGTGCAGCTTTCTAACTGGTGTAGGAAGAAATATTTTCTTAAGACCTTTTATAGGCTGGACAATCCTTCTTCAGATAACCATTACGGCCACAATGAAGGCACAACAGATTGTCAGATACAGACATATACTTACTGTAAGGATTATAGGGAGGACTGATATTTGACCTTCCATTTGATCATTTCTTTCTAAGGCCAATGCAAGTCTGGTTTCAGCAGTGTTCAGACTAGCTTCTAGCTCCATTTGCAAACTACTAGCCTCTTTTTTCCCTTTTCTAGATTTCTCACTCAGCATCTTTAATTTCTCCTCGATTTCTAGATTTTCAGTCTCTAAAACAGTCAATAGTTCCTCGATACCGGACACATGATCAGTCAAGGCTAACTTCTCTTTATTAAAATTGTCTAGACTATTGTTCATAGAGTCTTTTTTAGTATTTAACTCAATAACGGAGTCAATCAGAACAACAACTAGATTTCTCAACTTCCTAACAGAGTAAGCATTCAAGTTTTGTTTAAGGTCAAAGAGAGTTACCTTTTCTTCATCTTCCTCATCGTCAGATTTTTCCATGAATGCGAACATGCCATCAAACAAATTATCATCGTCTTTGACAGCTAGCATGGATGCATCTTTTGATTCTTCTGACTCACTTGAGGAGTCTCCCCAGACAGCAAAAGCTTTCTTCACAACATAGTCAACTACAACTTTTCTTGCTTTCTTATGGGGGACCGAGTCCCTTTTTCTGTCTTTCTCTCCTCCAGGTCTTTGATACTCTTTGGCTTCAACCTTATGCATGGGGTAATCTCTGATGAAATTCCCTGGCTTTCCACACTTGTGGCATAGGTAGTTTGCATTTGCAGCTCTGTTTGAGTTTCCGGCCTTTCGTAAACCTCTATGTTGCCTCGCTATTTTTTGAAACCTTCTTGTGAGGTATGTCATGTCCTCATCTTCATCAAAAATTTCACCAGATATCACCTTGAGACCTAGAGACTTGTCTTTCTTCAACTCTTTCTTTGACGTTTTTTTATTTCTGTTCAGTGGAGCAACCATCTTTCCACATAAATCTTTCTTGGTGTTAACCAACTAGAAAGAACATGCTCTGATACCAATTGATAGAATATAAGCGTCCACTAAGAATCAATGGACCAGGTCCCTTGGCACAGTAAGAACACAATGTAGGCACATGCATTAGTCAGCATCCATTATACGTCAACGGACCAGATCCCTTGACTCAGCAAGAACAGTAGCTGAAATAAGTGCAGAAAGTAAATAGCTGAAGGTAAAATTTGCACAAGGATTTTACATGGAAACCTCCTTGCTCAAGGGAGTAAAACCACGACCTGTCTCACATGATTTTCAACTGTTTCACTAATCTTCTTTAAGAAAAAGTGAACCACATTTACAGCCAACATGAGAAGAAGTTATTAATCTCACAACCAAGTAATAAATCTATTACTTGTAAAGCCTAAGAAGATACCACACTGCCCACTAAAATATCAACACTAGACAACTTAGACTTAAACTAAGCAACACACAGGTTGCCCACTAAACCACCACCCTCTGGACGATTTTAACTTTTACTAAGCAACAACAATGTTGCCCACTAAACCACCTAACTCTTAAATGATTTAGAAATCAACTAAGCAGATACAACACTGCCCACTAAGTTATCTAACCCTAGATAACTTAGAATTTGACTAAGCAACAACCATGTTACCCACTAAATCAGTAAACCTTAACTGACTTAGACTTTTAGAAACTGAAACAAAAGATCTGAATCCTTTATAGATTAGGAACAAATTTACAATATAATGACAGAAGTATGACTCCTAAGACACACCCTGATGCTTGCAGCTCAATTAGGTCCTTGTTGTGCTTGCCGGAAAATACTTCACCAAGATGGTCTTTGCTTGTATACTTGAGAATTTTCAAGATGCAAAAACCTATAAAATTTTAGACACAAAACTCAAACTCAACAAAGATGCTTCACCACTTTTTCAAATCCTTTTGTTGAGTATGAGTATTGTTCTTCCTTGAAGATGACTTTTTCCTTTTAAGCTTGTGAGTTTTTGTTTGCCAAAATCTTTTGTTTGTGTTTTGGTGAGGAGACTATAAAAAACACACATACTCCTTGAGACGACCTTGTTGGTTGAAAGCATGTTGTTCAGAAAAGTTATTCACCTACCACATCAAAGGAGGCAACTTTTCTGACGGTTGTCTTGTCACCTTTTCATATCGCAGTCTTGCAGGGACCAGGTCCCTTGCAATATTCTTTGGGAGTTCCTAAAAAGGCTTGCTGGCTGACTTCTTCCTTTGAATGAATGACTTTAACATGGTGTTTTTCATGTTGAAAATATCAATCAATAAGAGTTATTACCCGTTGGACAAACACCCTGGTCCATTCTGATTGGTTCTATATGCCGGCGCCTCACCAACCACTGACTGACGGGACAACTTTACAGTTGTACCCCATTATGCATCTGATGGAGAGAACTCTGCCAAGGACCAGGTCCCTACATTTGTGAGGATCATCAAAAAACCTAGAATATAACAATCTTTATTAAGGATAATTTGAAAAGTTATTTTGACGAATTCATATCTATTATGATGAACATGAAGGAATATTAATTGGTAACATCAACAAAAGAAAAATAATGATTCTTGTAATGTTGGATCCGCAAAGTCTTCTATCATTATTTTTAATTAATACATAAACACAAACATATAAAATTACTAAACTATATTTGAACAAAAGTGAAACAACATATACAAGAGAAACAATACGTAACAACTCTCAAAATTGTTTTGTGATTTTTGCCTATTTCCCCTATTTAACCATCCTCATAGTTGTGGTAAGCTGTTTATAACTTGGCAGATGGGCGGAGCAATTTTTTATATGATTGCATACATTTTGAGGATGTTTGATAACTTGAATTTTTTTACCATTGTTAATATTTGAGATTGACAAGGCTGAATACAAATTTTAATGATTCCACTAGATCTAGAGGGTTATATATGGCCTAGTTGGAGGTTTGACATGATTCTCGAGTCTTTCAATAATATATTAGATCTTTGGTAGATCTCTAGTTTTCTTAAGTTTTGAGTTGACTATGGTTAATGATACGCTCAAATTACACCTCCCTAAAGAAACATAAGCGATCGTTATCAAGTAAAGAACCCAACTTGTAGGTTGGGGTCGATCCCATGAGGAAAATGGTCTAGACTTCACTTTAACCAACAATTATATTCGTTTAGTCAAATTACTTCCAGAAACAAGTAATTCAAGGGGGGATTTGTGAAACAAATTGTAAGAATTCAGTAAGTAATCAGTAAACAAAAGTCAATTTTGGTTGTTATCAAGATGAGAGAATTAACTAGGGTATACATGTTCCCCACAAGCTCATAACGTAGTAAGCCTAGTAATAGCAGTCATTTCCTAGTGTACTACATGTAAAGTGATAAGCTAGATATCTCTAAATCCTTGGTCCAGCATCTAGAGAATTTCACCCCGCACCTTAGACATCACATCGATGTTTGGCTTAGTTATTACTTCGCACCAATCAATACTAGACTATTAGATAGTATCACACTAAATCTATGTTAATAATTCTTTTCTTGTTAATTACCTCTTTGGTCCGGCAAGTAGCAACAAGGCAAGTTCTAACGTTGCACACCGTTAAAAAGACTTTTAAACGAAAGAATTATCAATGCATACAAAACACTATTCAAGAATTACTTATTTACTATTCATACTTTGTTAATCTCTCATGGTTCCCACAACCCTAGTTGTGGAGTTTAGTTACCCATAATCATATGAACTCCATTCATTGTTTTAGATGAAAGAATTATGAACTTACGTAAGAAAAATAATAAACCCAAAAATTCAACTTGAATTGCAACACCAAAATCTTCAAAACGAACTTAGGAAATTAAGAATTGCTAAAGTTGCAAGTTAATATCCCAAGTCAAGAACAAGAATAAAAGTAATAAAATCTAACCCCCAAAAATGAGGTTTACATACCCTATTTATACAGAAAACAAATCCTAAAATAAAAGGGAAACAAAATAAGGAAATAAAATTGCAGGATGTGTCTCCATTCCACGAGGCTGACCTACGATTCGTAAGCCGAATGACGGTTCGTAGGTCTCTTTCATGGCTCCTTACTTAGCCGATTTGAAATCTTCACAAATCCACCTCTCTCAGTCAGCTTCCACGAACCAGCAACACGGTCCGTCAGTGAGACGACGGACCGTCAGTCACCTTCGTCGCTCTATACTTAGATTATTTCAACTCAGGTACTGGAACCACTCCTCTGATCACTTTTACGGAGCTGCAGGACGGACCGTAAGTCATTCGACGGTCCGTCAATCCTCATCGTGGTTCCACACTTGGGAAAATCTCCATAAGCTTCAATCTTGCCATGCCTAGTCGTCCCACGACCCTTATCTATGGGGCGTCACTCATCCTACGGTCCGTAGGTGCCTCCGTAGGTGACTCTTTTCAGCACTTGCCTCAGCTACATCTTTATCTTTTCACACCTGAGTTTATTTCCTGAAATTATAACAAAAAACACATAAAACTAACACAAAAATGCCTTAGACATTCACAAATCCTAAGTGAAACGTATCAATAGTACCATAAACTCATGGTACATCAGTTAACATTCAGTCAGATGACCCTGGAATAGTAATTTGATATTTTTAATATATACAAATGTGTTTTATGATCTATTGTACAGTTGATTATGCTTTGTTTTTGTTGACTGACAACTTAATAATCTAAGTGTAATGAAGTATTAATTGAGATGGCCTGATGTACTAGCCAAATTGGTTTGAGCGGATAATGGCGTGCAACTTAAGGAACCCAGTTCCTTATTATTCTAGGTTTATTTCAACAAGTCTTGTGATAAAAGAAAGTCTTTTACGTTAATATCCATTTCTAAAAGAATAGATTGAATTAGAAAGATACGAAATTTTGAACCGCTAAGGAAAGGTGGGGTCGGATATATTAACGTATCTTAATTTTCAGCTTGCTTTTGACCAAGTCATAGGATAGTATTTTATTTATCTCATTTATTGTTTTATTATACATTGACTAAGTCTCCTGATGTGGAGCATATCTAGGAGTAGTTGCCTACAGTAGGCCAAGTGGCCTACGGTTTAGCTTAAGTTAGTTGTAGTTTATGTATTTAAGATAGCTGGCAGATTTCAATAAGATCATCATTTGACCTCCTTCTAATCTCAATATTTATATGGTATCCGATCCTCCATAAGCTCCACCGAGTTAGATCCATTATGTTGCCTTTAAGCTTTCTTATATATGGCTCCAATTACTGATGCTACTACTGCCAGCAGCTCTGCAGTTTCTGCCACCACTCATGTGGTACAATTTAGCCCAGTTGCTCAGTTACCTATTAAACTACATGGTAACCTCAATTTCTCCATTTGGAAAGCGCAACTTGTAATGCTACTAAATGGACATCAACTCATGGGACATTTTAATGGAACCACAACTACTCCATCACCTATTATTACCCAAAACGATCTCATTGTAGCAAATTCCAAGTATCAGATTTGGTTCTCTCAAGATCAATTAATCCAACAAGCAATGATGTCATCCGTCGATCCTACAATTGCTCCGACTGTTGCAGCATCACCATCTGCTAACAAAGCATGGGAACTCCTTCACACAGCGTACGCCAACGAAAGCCATACTCACATATTTAGCCTGCGAGATCACTTGCAAAATATCAAGAAGGCTTCCAAAACCATTGCAGAATACTTACAGGAAGTTCGTTCTCTTTCTGATGCTCTCAAAGTTGTTGGTTCACCCGTCAATGACGATGAACTTATTGTCAAAATTCTAAGTGGCCTTGAACCTAAG
>NW_026021305.1:0-746 GCF_019186545.1 Solanum stenotomum
TCAAAGGTTACACTCAAATAACCATCACTTACGGAACAAGGGAAGACATTATAGAGAGAAATTCCATGGCATGACTAAAAGAATGAAGAAGTGAAACTTTCTTAGCACCCAATAGACTCCTATTCAAAATGTGGCGCGCTTCACATTATGAACAAGACTCTACTAGATGTGGTTTTGAGACAACCTGAGACCATCCCGGAAACTTATGCTCTGATACCAAGTTTGTCACGACCCGGGATCACCCCCTAGTCGTAACCGGCGTACTCGACCTCGAAGAGGTCTAATACAAGCCTCTTAGCAATTCATTCATCGCATAGACACTAAAACCATAAGGAATTAAAAACTTTCTTTACCAAGAAAATATTTCATAAAAAAGAAACAATAGCAAGCGGAAGACTTTCTAGACTTTATACATGATGTCTCACAACCATCTAATACTTTAGAGTACAAAATTCGGGACCAATCCCATACACAACTTAAACAATACTAAAAAGACATAAAAGAACATATGAGGTATTGTCCTCGAATATATGAGGACTCACCAAGTCTTCATCTTCAACACTTAGAAACCTATCAAATAGCCATGACATGTCATCATCTCCAAATCCCTACACTTTAGTCCAAAAAGGGAAAGAAAGGGGTTAGCACAATTAAGTACTAAGTATGGAGACCATGCAAAAACATGCCAAAAAGGACATTTTCAAGGAAGTAAATACATTCATATCATTTGATAAAACCTTTCCTTT
>NW_026021306.1:0-808 GCF_019186545.1 Solanum stenotomum
ACAAGGATATAACAAGTTAATTGCACAATTGAAAACTAACGCTAATTTAGTAAGAATATGTTACAACTACGGACTATTAAATACCGTATACACATATGACGGAGAAGAAGTTAGTGGAATACCAGAATTACACAAAGCATTCATCACATACAAAAGAGTTACGAAAGGAAATTTATTTTATATAAAATTCTATACAGCACCAGCGGAGATATTATATGAGGAAATAAAACCTCCAATACAGGTTATCAAGATAGGATTAACTAAAGATATGATTATACCCGAGGATATCGGACAACAAGAAGAGATATGCAAAATAGAGAGGGTTCTACGTAATCATCCTCATCACTCTCGTCGTCAGTGTCATCGGGAGCCGAAGTAGTAGGTCGACGAACGAGGTTCATCACTTGTTCTTTGATTTGCTGAACGGTCTCACTCATGCTTTCTTGTTTAGCTAATCTTCTCCGCTTCGACTCTGCCAATACCGATGTAAATGTAATGACCCTAAAGGTTATTTTTGGAAATTTTCATAAAATGACAGTTTTACCCCTCCCGATAGTTGCCCCGAGTCCTAATTGTTGTATTTTCGAAGTTGGTTTGAAGGAAAATTGATGAAAAGTTGACTTTTTAGAGTTAAAGTTTGGTTAAAAGTGCTATTTCGAGTCATTTGGAGTTTCGAGACTCAAATCAGATTTCCGTCAATTCCAACTGTTTTAGAATGTCGAAACGGATCTATTAGAATATACGGAGTGGTATTTGGAGTTAAAATGAAGATTTGAGGTACTAAGTTGCAAAATTGTGAAATTTTGAT
>NW_026021307.1:0-381 GCF_019186545.1 Solanum stenotomum
CTAACGCCCTCACCAAGGCATATAGCTCATTATCATAAGTTGAGTAGTTCAATGTTGCTCCACTTAGCTTTTCACTAAAGTAGGCAATTGGCTTGGAGTCTTGCATCAAAACTGCACCTATGCCCTTACCAGAGGCATCACACTCAACTTCAAAAGACTTAGAAAAATCAGGCAATTGCAAAAGAGGCGCAGAACACAATTTATCCTTCAGCAAGTTAAATGCATCATCTTGTTCCTTTCCCCGTGTAAAAACCTTATCTTTTTTAATAACTTCAGTTAAAGGAGCAGCAATGGTGCTAAAGTCTCGCGCAAACCTCCTATAAAAACTAGCAAGTCCATGAAAACTCCTAACTTTCAGTTACACTATTAGGTTTAGGCCAT
>NW_026021308.1:0-342 GCF_019186545.1 Solanum stenotomum
AGAAGTCCCAAACGCTAAATCTTATAACGTAAGAAACTTTAAATCCTTAACTCTAAACCATAGGGCTAATCCCTAAACCCCAAACCTTATGAAACACTAATAAACTCTAAACCCTAAAACTATAATATCCCAAGAAACACAATAATTCCCTTTAAAACCTTAACCATTAAAAAAATCCTAAACTTAAAATCTTATGCCCTAAAACCTAAGTAAACCTCAATCTTATGAAATCCAAAATCTTAAAAAACCCTGAGAATCCCCTAAAAACATTTAAAAACACTAATCATAAAAATAATAATCCTAAAAAAAATCAAAAAACCCAAAAAAAAACCATAACCTAAA
>NW_026021309.1:0-709 GCF_019186545.1 Solanum stenotomum
TACCACCCTTCCTGAAAATGTAGGAGTACATGGCTCTAATATGGTCCAAACACAATTAAATCCTTCTAATGTTTCTGGTTCTAGTATACAACGGTCATATAGTAGAGAAAAAGATCTTGAAGAATTAGCTAAAATGATTGTTGTTATGGGTTTGCCATTTAGTTTTGATAGTGAAGATGATGAAACACCTAGTTGTCAAGATGTTAAAGATAGTATAAAAATTGAAGCTAGAAAATTGTACGACTTGTATAATAATTCTAATATAAGGAATGTAGTACATAACGAAGAGCCTCAAAGTTCTAGGAGTAGATATAATAATGAAGATGAAATTGATGATATGATAGATTGTATTATTGAACTTTCTCATAATGATAGAAATGATTTTGATGCATATATTAATCAAAATACAGAACCTACTACTATTGATCTTCTAGAATGGTGGAGCAATCGCGGCAAAGGATTTCCAAAACTACAACCGGTTGCTCGAGGTGTGTTAGCTATTCAAGCATCTTCAGTAGCTTCGGAAGGCGCTTTTAGTGCAGCAAGATTTCAAATTGGAGAGCATAGATATTCATTAGCAGCAGATAGCTTGGAGATATCCGTACTATTTAGAGATTGGATAGGCGAGAGAAGGAGTTATGGTCGTTCACCTCTACCGACCAAATTTGAAAATGACGTTTATGAAATAATGCTAGATTTTAGTGATGAC
>NW_026021310.1:0-356 GCF_019186545.1 Solanum stenotomum
TTTATCCTAATTTATATGGCATTGATTGGATTTAAAGTGTCAAATAATTGTTAATTATTGTAATAGATAATATGGAGTATTTAAGTCATTTATAGTATAGTAATTAATATATAATATGTAGTATTTAAGTGTTATATTACGGAATTTGAGAAGTTATTGAAATTTTTATATGATTTTAAAAATATTTTAAATTGTTAGCTATTGTGATTTGTAGTACTTTTTTTTTTTACATAATTTTGAAAATAATATTTATTACTCTCTTTGTTCTAATTTATGTGGCACAGACAGAATTTCAAATATTAACCATTTTTTATATGTCTCTTGAATACATTAAGTTGTTAATTATTGTATTTTAT
>NW_026021311.1:0-674 GCF_019186545.1 Solanum stenotomum
GTCGTTAGCATTCAGATCACGCGGAGATTGGTTCCCGATCCGTATTCAGCAATATCAGTGGTGAGTCCTCATTTTTCGAGGACGATTTACATGTTTTATATTCAGTCTTTCATTTTAGTTTCAGTTTTGCTAGAGTTAGCTGGAGACATGTCCCAGCATCTCTAGTCAGTTAGAGGCTTTTATTCAAACATTATTTTTGCCACTCCCCGAGGTTACCCACTTGACGTAACACGAGACCTAGGATCACGATTGACCCCAAGCTAACCTTGAGTTGGCATATCATAAGCATAGATCAAAACCTTTAAAAGCCTAAAGCTAAAAAGTCTGAAATCCCTAAGAAACACTAAACCCTAAACCTTAGGGAAACCCTAAGACTTATGAAACACCATCAAATCCTAAAGCCTAAAAGCACCTTTAAAAACACTGAACCTTAAAATCACTAAACCTAAAAACACCCTTAAAATCGCCAACCCCTAAAAACGCTAATTTTAAAATCCTAAGCCCTAACTCCAAAGAAATCCTAAGCCGTAAGAACCCCTAAAAAATAAAAAATCATCACAATCTTGAAAATCCCTTTTAAAATCCTAAACCTAAAAAAACTCTGAACCTAAATAATTCAGCAAAAACTTAAGCCCTAAACCTTAAGAACCCTTGAATAAAAACTTAGACCTTAT
>NW_026021312.1:0-1307 GCF_019186545.1 Solanum stenotomum
CAATATCTATGAACTATAATCTTTATTGGTTCATTCCGAATTCTAAGTTTTAAACTTGAAATAATATATTAAAAGATAAAAACTATGAAATAGTACAAGAAATATTTTTAAATTATATCAAAGTAAATATTTTTATGTATAATTTTTTTACATATAAAATGTCGGGTTGGTTTGGTCTCGGATTGGTTTTATTTAGTTAAAACCAAACCAACCCAAATATAGTTGGGTTTTTTTTCCAATACCAAATCAAGTCAAACCAAACCACTAGTCCGATTATTTTTTCGATTTGACTCGATTTACGGTTTGATTCAATTTTCGGTTCGATTTTGTACACCCTACCCATGACCTGGTCTTAGTGGGCTGGGCCTTAGTGAGACGATGATGGTGTTATATAAGACTAAAGTAAGACAATTCTAAAGAAATTCAAAACTAACAAGTCTTTATGCTTATTAAACAATTTATTTTCGAAACCATACCTTCATTTTTCTGTATACTCAGAATCAGAATATACAAGTAAAATTTGGCGTATATACCATAATATTTGTGTAATAGTAGGATAATATATACCAGAAAAATTCTACTCAATTTTTTCTAAAAAAAATACTCTCTCCGTTCCTTTTTATATGTCCTTATTATAAGTAATTGGTCCATAATACTTGTCATTTTATAAAATCAATGCATAAACTTTATATTTTACACTTGTGAGTTATTAGCCTTGAAAACATACATTTGACCAACATAGAAAAACAAATTGAATAATTCATGTTCATTGGTCAAATTAATTCATATTCATTTATTGCAAAGTTGACTTCAAAATAAATTAAATAAGGTAAAATAGTAAACTTACTCAATAATTTCTTAATGCACCCGAAATAAAAAATGGTGACATATAAATAGGAACGGAGGGAGTAATAAGTTCATCAATCTAATCAATAGGATTTAACATTATGTGAATTATATACCATTTGAAGTTCCAATGATATCAAAGTGTTTCATTCATTGCAAAGAGCTATTACTCCCTCCATCCTTAATTACTTGTCTATTTTTAAATTGACACACCTATTAAGAAAATAATTATTGACATTGTGAGTTTACCATTTTACCCTATTAATTATGAAGTTGATGAATTAAAATTTACTATATTCAAGAAGTTCTACATTTTTCAAAGCAATTAATTGAGGGTATAATAGGTTAAAAAAATTGTCTTTTCTTGATTTGTCAAAATAGACAAGTAATTAGGAAAAGTGGACAAGTAATTAGGAACAGAGGGACTACTATTTAGTGTAAATTTCATATATGACATATAT
>NW_026021313.1:0-499 GCF_019186545.1 Solanum stenotomum
TATATTTGTGGTAGTAGATAGATTTTCTGAAATGGCTCGTTTTATCCCATGTAAAAAGACTAATGATGCATCTCATGTGGCTGACTTGTTTGTAAAAGAAGTGGTTAAATTGCATGGAATACCTAGAACTATTGTTAGTGATAGGGATGCCAAGTTCTTAAGTCACTTTTGGAGAATTCTTTGGGGAAAGTTGGGAACTAAATTACTATTTTCTACATCTTGTCACCCACAAACGGACGGGCAAACGGAAGTGGTTAATAGAACTTTAGGGAACATGTTGAGGGCTGTTTTGAAAGGAAAGTTAACTTCTTGGGAAGATTACTTACCTATTGTAGAATTTGCTTATAATAGGACCTTCCATTCTTCTACTGGTAAGACTCCTTTTGAAGTTGTATATGGATTCAACCCCCTTACCCCCCTTGATTTATTGCCTTTGCCTACTAATGATTTTGCTAATCTTGATGGTAAGACGAAGGCTAATATGATGAAGAAAATTCAT
>NW_026021314.1:0-485 GCF_019186545.1 Solanum stenotomum
CCTCATTGGTAAGTGCTACAAGATCTCATGCATTGGAACCCATGGTTATGGACCCGAATCCGTTAGTATGGAACATTTTCTTTTCCAAGTGAAATCCCCTAGTATATGAAAGAGTGAAAAAGTGCTTTCGTTGTTGTGGAATAAGAAGCCTTCGTATCTTAATGCACGTATTTAATTTATTCGGAGCTATTAGAGCGGGATACACTTTTTGGGGAATATGAGTCAAAGCAATAATAAGAATATTTCTAGTAGAACATCTTTCACAATCCCTGGAGAGATGGTTCACTAATAGACCGAGGGATAAGTCATTCGACTCATTCACATCTAGATCATGAATGTTTGGAATCCATATTATGCAAGGAGACATTGCTTTTGCTAATTTCTATTTCCGGCATCATATCCACAGTTAGCCCATTCATCCTAGTTAGCAGTTCCAACTCCGTATTAAGGTCACGATTGATATCGTCACTAGCATCAAGATTGTC
>NW_026021315.1:0-554 GCF_019186545.1 Solanum stenotomum
ATTAAGAAAAGCAAACCATTTCTTTTTGTTTTGATTTCTTGTCTCTTACGCTTGCCTTTCTGGTCTGAATCATCAACACTGCAACCTGCTTGTCTGGGCTCCATTGAATTCGATACAATCTCTATCATCAACACCCAATTTCAGTAATTCCCGTCATTAAAAGCAAATCTATAGTCTAGTTGAGATTCTGATACATTCGAGATATGTAGAAACTTCATTGTCACAATCGAATCAAAGCACAAAAAAAATTTCACAGAGAAAATTAGGAGAAATGCATATGAGAACTGAAGAAAATCATAGATTGAAGCAGTTTAAATCATTGATTTTTTTCATTGTTTAATTTGTACTTATCTTAATCAGTTACAAAGTTTACTGATTTCCATGGTTGTTTGTCCTGTAGCGCAAATAAAACAAAATATGAAAGGCAAATTTAAAATTAATTTTTCTAATTGATACCAGTTTTCTTCTTTTCTTCTTCTTTGAGTAGTTTGATGACATCGCTCTGAATTGCTCTAGATCTCAAATTTGTATCAAAATTTTCAAAAGCATTAAAT
>NW_026021316.1:0-519 GCF_019186545.1 Solanum stenotomum
TCAAATCACAAAGCATGATGAATGTTGTAACATTCTAACTTTCAAATAAAATTACAAAGCATTAGTTAATCAGTTATCCATAGTGAGTCGTTCTGTTCTCGTGTTATTCCAAATATCAAGTCTTGTTTGCTTTGTTGTGAACCCACCAATTGATTTGAATGCGACTGTGAGATGTATATATTCATATAAACATTTTAATTTAAAGGGCAGTTATAGCGTTACGAACGATATCACATTCTGTTTTTTCGTATTAATCCTCAAATTATTTTTGTTAACTGAAGATTTATACATAGTTCTGATGAACTAGAATGCAACTTGATTGTAAATCTCAGACAAGCTGCTTGGTTGGTTCAAAAGATTTCCAAAGCTAAGAAATTTACACTTAGGAAATTACGGTTACAGGATTGAGGAGATTCAGCAGATTACACAATTTTCTATCAGGAAAATGTATCAAAAGTTACAAAGTGACTTATCCAAAGGTACTTGAAAATTTTCCGATGTTTCAAATGTGCATTTCAA
>NW_026021317.1:0-746 GCF_019186545.1 Solanum stenotomum
TTCATTCGAATTATTATTATTAATAATAATAGAAGCTAAGAACTCCATTGCCCCCGCGGATTCCATGCAATGTTTGTTAGCATCATTTTCAGAAGCTATGGATCTGAGTCTCTTGAGAGAATTCATTAGCATCTTAGGCGATTTTGCTTCTTTTAGGAGCTTTATTATTTGTGGTTTGCTAATCGGAGGCTTTGGAGTAGGGAACCTTTCAATACCATGGGACGCATTGATAGTACACCACGATTGGATTAATCGTCGAAGAGTAACATTTGGGGTCAACTCTATGCATGTAAGAGACTGTTTCGTAGCAGGACAAGAGTTGTTCTTTGTAGAGAATATCCATTTCTCGATGTTTTCTCGATCATATGTTATTCCAGTTGAGATCGTAACAGGATCTTTCATCATCTCTAGAGAAATCGGACAAATAAAATAAGGAGGTACTTGAATTTCTTCCATTTGTATATTTTGGGAAATTTCAATATTAATCAAAGAAGGAGATCAATCTTATTAGAAAGTTGCAAATATGACCAAAAAAAAAAAAAGAGGAATATTTTTTAGTAGGTGAAGTTTTGTTGAGACTTTAGATGAGTAGTGAATTAGTTTGAAAAATAGAGGATTTGGTTGTGGTTATATATATGAGTTGGAGATTGAGCTTTTCAAAGTCAACACGCAAATAGAAGAATATGACTTTTCAAAGGGTGTTTGCTTTTAATATCTTAAAAGATTGTTTACAGCTCGAGGCATCA
>NW_026021318.1:0-2614 GCF_019186545.1 Solanum stenotomum
TTAGGAAAGGTTTCCCTTTTTCATGTTCTGTGTCGTGCTTAGAGTGCGATACGGTGATTCCTCCCTAACGCTTGTTCTTTGGATTGCTAGATCATCATGCCAAACATGAGGGGAAGACGGGCCCGATCACCAGAAGGGCCACCCACCAATGGTGAGCTCCGTGATGCACTCACCATGCTTGCACAAGTGGTAGCTAACCAAGTGCAACAAGGAGCCCAAGCTCCTCGAACTACCACCCCGGGGGAAAGGGTGAGAGATTTCATGAGGATGAACCCTCCGGTCTTCCATGATTCAAAGGTGGATGAGGACCCGCAAGAGTTCATCGATGAGGTATGCAAAATCTTGACCATTATGGATGTTGGTGCTTGTGAGAAGGCGGAATTGGCGGCCTACCAACTCAAGGGGGTTGCTCAAATTTTGTTTGATCAATGGAAGCGTGAGAAAGGTAATGGCTATGTGGTGTTGTGGGAGGAGTTTAAACTTGCTTTCCTTAATAGGTTCTTCCCTCTTGAGCTTAGGGAGGCAAAGTTGGTGGAGTTCGTGAACTTGAAGCGAGGAGCTATGAGTGTGAGGGAGTATGCCCTCAAATTTGTCCAACTCTCCAAGTATGCACCTCACTTGGTGGCTGACTCTAGGTCGAAGATGAAAAAATTTGTGATGGGTGTATCCGACTTGGTTAGTGAGGAGTGTCGGTCCGCTATGCTCATTGGAGATATGGATTTATCTCGGTTGATGACTTATGCCGAGCAAATGGAGGAGGAGAAATTGAGGAAGAAAAGGGGGCACGAGGCCAAGAGGGCCCGATTGGAGAATAGGTTCCCTAAGGGTGCTAGATTTCATCAAGGACGAGGAAATCCTCATGTCAACCGGGGATTTGCTATCAATGTTCCTAGACCTCAAGGGGGAGGTGAAGTGGGTTCTATGGATGTATGCCCTAAGTGTGGGAGGAAGCATGGTGGTCCTTGCATGAAGGGTTCGGGTGCTTTCTTTGAATGTGGAGAAGTGGGTCAGAAGAGGTTTGAGTGTCCCAAGATCCGCAACAAGGTCCGAAGTGCTAACACTACTCCTTTGGGTAGAGACGCTTCTCAAAGTGGTGCCCTAAGGGACAATCGATTTTATGCTTTGCATGGTAGACAAGGTGTTAATGAGACCCCGGATGTGGTGACCGGTATGTTGCAAATCTTTGATCTTGATGTTTATACTTTGATTGATCCGGGTGCCACCCTTTCCTTTGTTACCCCCTTAGTTGCTAGAAAATTTCATGTCGAGTCGGAATTGTTGCATGAGTCATATGAAGTATCTACTCCCATTGGTGTCTCTATTGTTGCTAGAAAAGTGTATAGAAATTGTCCGGTTTGCATATTGAATAAGTTGTTGCCTTGCGATCTTGTTGAGTTGAACATGGTGGATTTTGATGTTATTCTTGGGATGGATTGGTTGCATCCATATTATGCTTCTATTGATTGTAGGACTCGTAAAGTCAAGTTCCGATTTCCTAATGAACCCGTCCTTGAGTGGGAGAGCCGGGATGTTGTGGTGAAGGGGAAATTCATTTCTTGCATTAAAGCCCATAGGTTGATTTCCAAAGGGTGCTTGTACCATATTGTGAGAGTCAATGATGTGGAGCCTAAAGTCCCTCCTATTGAGTCTATTCCGGTTGTTAATGAGTTTCTAGATGTCTTCCCAGAAGACCTTCTCGATGTCCCTCCCGAAAGGGAGATAGATCTTGGTATAGACCTCCTTCCTGATACTCAACCTATTTCTATCCCCCCTTACCGTATGGCCCCGACGGAGTTGAAAGAGTTGAAAGAGCAATTAAAAGATTTGTTAGAGAAGGGGTTTATTAGACCTAGTCATTCTCCCTGGGGTGCTCCGGTTTTGTTTGTGAAGAAGAAAGATGGGTCTCTTAGAATGTGTATTGATTATCGACAACTTAATAGGGTCACCGTCAAGAATAGGTATCCTCTTCCCAGGATTGATGATTTATTTGACCAATTGCATGGGGCTAGTCACTTCTCTAAGATTAATCTTTGGTCAGGGTATCATCAAGTGAAGGTGAGGGAGTGTGATATTTTCAAGACGGCCTTTCGTACTAGGTATGGGCACTATGAGTTTGTGGTGATGTCTTTCGGGTTGACTAATGCTCCAACTCTCTTTATGGATTTGATGAATAGGGTTTTCAAACCCTACCTTGATTCTTTTGTGGTGGTGTTTATAGATGACATCTTGATCTATTCTTGGGGTGAGGAAGAGCATAAAGGTCACTTGAGGGTTGTACTCCAAAGATTGAGGGAAGAGAAGTTGTACGTTAAATATGAAAAGTGTGAGTTTTGGTTGAAGAAAGTTGCTTTCCTAGGCCATGTGGTGTCGGGGGATGGTATTAAGGTGGATCCTAAGAAGACCGATGTTATTAGGAATTGGCCTAGACCTTTGACCCCGTCGGATATAAGGAGTTTCTTGGGTTTAGCGGGTTATTATAGGAGATTTGTGGAAGGGTTTTCTTCTCTTGCTTCTCCTATGACTAAGTTGACTCAAAAGAAGGCTAAATTTGTGTGGTCGGATGAGTGTGAGGAAAACTTCCAAACATTGAAAGAAAGGCTTGTGTCCGCTACTA
>NW_026021319.1:0-217 GCF_019186545.1 Solanum stenotomum
AGCAGGACCCTCCTACATAATGAGATTAACAGGACCCTCTTACATAATGGGATTAGCAGGACCCTCCTACATAATGAGATTTAGATTAGCAGGACCCTCCTACATAATGGGATTTAGATTAGCAAGACCCTCCTACATAATAGGATTTAGTTATTTTCTCCTAGGTAAACACTTCTTACTCGGAGACATTTTTTTTTTCTCCTAGGATAAACGCTTC
>NW_026021320.1:0-214 GCF_019186545.1 Solanum stenotomum
TTTGTTGTGGTGGCTTGTTATCACTACTTGCCTTAGAGTTATCAAACCTTCCCCTTTTTGATGGCCCCCCAAAATCGGTTCTAGGCTTCCGGAATTTGCTTTCATTTCTGCTAGCTTCTTCTTTATCAAGTCGCTCCCAAGTAAATGCAGCAGACACTAACTTACAAAAGTTCTCATGTTGCAGGGTCGCCACATTCTTTCTAATGGAATCATT
>NW_026021321.1:0-206 GCF_019186545.1 Solanum stenotomum
CCTTTTGGACTCCCTCTTTGCATATCCTAGAGTCTAAGTTCGATTCTGCTTCGTCGATCAAATAAAGTTGAAAGGGAAGCTAAAATACAGGGTAAATGGAAGCAAAAAACGCAGGGAAAGGCTGGTATACACTGGTATACAGATTTTGTATACATGCTATACATGTCAAAACGCAATAAATGCAAGGCCAAAAATTGAAACAGGTG
>NW_026021322.1:0-206 GCF_019186545.1 Solanum stenotomum
ACTGGTTGGTATACCTCTTGTATAAGGCCTTTTTTTGGCATTGTGATAAATGAAAATATTTACCTGATTAAATAAAAAAGAAAAAGATGCAACTTCACCAACCACTTCAGTCTAATCATTGTTAAATGTTAATGCATCTTTTTTTTTTCACGTAGCACTCGACTTCATTAATCATTCCTATTGTTGACACCCAATTTTGACCCTCC
>NW_026021323.1:0-787 GCF_019186545.1 Solanum stenotomum
GATGACATATACCTTAACTAGTATGAGTTCTATGTTATTTATCCTAAGAGAAAATTTAAATTACTAATATGATTTCTTTGAACTTCTATACGTCTATTTGCGTGTTGGATATTACTATCTATACTATGTAGTTCCCACTTTAAAGCACTTAATAATTCTGGGTTAACTAGGGTCGGTCGATTTGAAGAATATAAACCCCCGTCGTTACAAAGTATGTCTGTTAGGTCTTTAGTTTCTAATATTTCTAGGTATAAACTTAATGCCTCCTTTATCTTTAACCAATCTTTTTTAGTTTGTAATTCTCTATATAAGTACCAATAGTATAACCGTAATTGGTTGGCAAAAGGGTGTTGTTTCATAGTATAGATAGTAATATCCAACACGCAAATAGACGTATAGAAGTTCAAAGAAATCATATTAGTAATTTAAATTTTCTCTTAGGATAAATAACATAGTACTCATACTAGTTATGGTATATGTCATCTAGATTATATAAGAAAAAATTTAGGCCATACGAAAAACAGATTATAATTAACCAGGAATATCATTGGTATCTATTAAAAATAAGACAAAACTATATAGATATATACGATTTTCTGTTAGAACAAAGAGAACTATATACAGAACAACTAAGGTTATTTTCAGATTTATTAACATCAAATCAAATATCCTCTATACATCAAGAAATAAGACAAATAGATTTACAAATACCCACTATAGGAGCAAGAGTTGATCACTACATAAAAGAAATTAGAATAAAAACACAAGATTGCAAAAACAGAACTCT
>NW_026021324.1:0-687 GCF_019186545.1 Solanum stenotomum
AGTTTTAAGTATTTTAACACCTATTTTACCCCTTTATTCAAAACACCCAAATCAAAACCCCAAAGTTCTTCTTCCTCCCAAAATTCTCGCTCTAAACTCAAGGACGAAGTAGGGAGCCATTGAAGCTAGGGTTTGGTGATTTCAAGGTGTTTCTTACTCAAATTTCGTGGGGAATCAATAGCAAGGTATGGTAGTCTTGATCCTTGCCTAAATTTTCATTCAAGGAGCCAATTCTAAGGTGATTTCAAGTTATGAAAAACCTAGGGTTTTACTCCATCTCATGGGTTCTTTCATCAAACGTTTTCAAATGGTTTCTAATAACAAATTATGATTGTACTAGTGTTTAATTGATGATTTATGATGAAAATACTCTATGAACCCAAAAATTCTCTCAATTCCTAAATTATGCCCTTATGAAGTGGGTTTGATGATTATGAAATATAATGAATGGAATATGTCTAAATTGCTTTGGGTTATTGAATTGTATCATTATCTATGCCTTAATTATGGTAAATTGTTGGTGAGTTGATGATTTGTGATCATGGCCATGAAAAGGCAAGTTATGACCAAATTACTTGTTGTAGTAGAATTGTGCTTGAGCTATTGATCCATTTGAAATGTGGAGGTGTATAATTACAATGTATGATTATGATGTGAAAGACATGCATGTGATTTCAATGATAGAAT
>NW_026021325.1:0-682 GCF_019186545.1 Solanum stenotomum
TATTTCACTAACAAGTGAGAAGTCTACTCGGCAAAATTTTAGGAAAATAAAAGTCTATGATGAACAGTTTTTAATGTCCTTAAGATCATATTACCAGAATCTGGAAATTCAGACATCATCAGGATTAAATTGGTGAAAGTTACAGCTTCATACTGGTTTCTGTTTGCTTTGAAAAGCCAAAATTATCATTCAATTTTATTAATACCCTCATCTTTGGCCTACTTGAAATAGGTTGTATAAGATTATATTACCAGAATCTGGAAATGCAGATGTCGTCAGGATTTAATTGGTGAAAATTACAGCTTCATACTGGTCACTGTTTGCTTGAAAAGCCAAAATTACTCAATTCTATTAATGCCCTCATCTTTGGCCTACTTGAAATAGGTTGTATTCATTTTTGCACTTTGTTTATGCTATTTTGGAGATTAGTAATTGTTTATGATATTTTGGAAACTAATATTGTTTAAGAATATGACTTAAATAAGTAGCAAAAGGCTGCCAAGAATTAAATGGAGGACAAAACGCTAAGTTGTTTGTCCTTGTTATGCACCATGATGTGATATCTAGCATTTTCAATCTCCTCTGTTATCTCTTTACCGATCAATGATTTTGTTCAGTAGGCGTGCGGAGATGAATGGCACTTCTAGGTTGACATTTAATTTTGTGTTAGTTTCTTTTCTCC
>NW_026021326.1:0-404 GCF_019186545.1 Solanum stenotomum
TTTCTATTCTACTTCTATCTATTTTATTTATTTTTTTTACTTACTATATATCATCATCATACTTCATACTATCATACTATATAAGTGGTGGTTCCCTTGGACTACCAACTTACTATATATCATCATCATACTTCATACTATATATATATATATATTCATTATACTATATAAGTGGTGGTTCCCTTGGACTACCAAAGATATTCCCGTTATTTCCTTCCTTAAAAGAGCTCCTACCAATACTACCAAACCTATCAAAAATGGCCACGTAGGGCTAATTAATATTTCTTTCTTCATCATCATATATAATAATCATCATTCATACTATATAAGTGGTGGCTCCCTTGGATTACCAACGGTATTTCCGTCATTTCTTTCTTATATTATATAAGTGGTGGTTCCCTTGG
>NW_026021327.1:0-425 GCF_019186545.1 Solanum stenotomum
TGGTTAAGGGCTTTAAGGTTTAGGGTTTATGGGTTTAGGGTTTATTGGTTAGGGTTCGGGGTTTATGGCTTAGTGTTTAGAGTTTGGGATTTAGGGTTTAGGGTTTAGGGTGTAGGTTTAGGGTGTTAGGGTTTAGAATTTAGGGCTTAGGGTTTAGGGCTTAGGGTTTAGTATTTAGGGTTTAGGTTTTAGGTTTTATGGTTTAGGGTTAGGGTTTAGGGGTTAGGATTTAGGGTTTGTGGATATCATTAAGGGGTTTAGGGTTTATCGGTTTAGGGTTTATTGGTTAGGGTTCGGGGTTTATGGCTTAGTGTTTAGAGTTTGGGATTTAGGGTTTAGGGTTNAGGGTTTAGGGTTTAGGTTTAGGGGGTTAGGGTTTAGAATTTTGGGCTTAGGATTTAGAGTTTGGTATTTAGCGTTTAGGG
>NW_026021328.1:0-625 GCF_019186545.1 Solanum stenotomum
AAAAAAAATCATAAAACCTAAAAAAAACCTTAACCTAAAACCCAAGATCCTAAACCCTATACCTTAAACCATAGTACCTTAGGGCCTAAACCCTTAACCCTAAACCTTTGGCCTTAACCCCAAACATAAAGAAACCATAAAAAAAACCCTTTAAACCTCATAAAACTCTAAACCTAAAAAATCACTTAAGAAAATCATAAGCCCTGTTAAACCTGAAAAAAACTCAATCAAAATCTTTAAACCTAAAACCCTAAGCCCTAAACCAAGAAAGAGAACATATGATAAAAAACCCGCCGAAACACTAAATTGTAAAGCCTCGGAAACTCTAAACCTTAAACCCTTATAAATCCTAATACCCAAGATACTAAACCCTAAACCCTAAAAACTCTAAAAAAAAAAAAAAACCTCTTTTAGAACTCCGTAAAAAACCCTAAAAACGTTTAAAAACCCCAATCATAAAAATAATAATCCTAAAAAAATCATAAAACCTAAAAAAAACCTTAACCTAAAAACCGAAATCCTAAACCCTAAACCTTAAACCATAGTACCTTAGGGACTAAACCCTTAACCCTAAACCTTTGGCCAACCCTAAACATGAAGAAACTATAAAAAAAAAACCCTTAAA
>NW_026021329.1:0-2436 GCF_019186545.1 Solanum stenotomum
AGAGCAAGTAGATCAAATTTCACATAAGAGGGGTAAACCGATACAATCCACACATCACAGACAAAGATAAGGCAAATGCGATGCAAAATGCAATAATGATGTCATGTAGTCGTGATGCATGTCTGTCCTACGATACACATCTGTTGACGTAATCAGTCCGCGCTGAATACTCAAATCAGAACCCATGGGGCCAACACATGGACCATGTATCATCGCCGGAACCAGATCCCATCGGCATCCAAATCGCTAGCCGGAGCTAGTCCATTTCATATACTTCTAGCCGGAGCTAGTCTCAACTGTGTCACATATCCATCTATCCTCATATCAATGTCTCAGAACTCATGCAACAGATAGTTCACACATGGGATGAATAATGAATATGCACATGTCATCAATCAAAATCATATCACGATCACATCCTAGTATTACTCATCCTCAGTCTCAATCACAATCATATCACGACCACATCATAATATTACACATCACATGTCTCAATCACAACCATATCACGACCACATCATAGTATTACACATCACCTGTCTGAATCACAACCATATCACGACCACATCGTAGTATTACACATCACCTGTCTCAATCACAACCATATCACGACCACATCATAGCATTACACATCACCTGTCTCAATCACAATGTCTGTATCAATCATAACCTACTCATGTTCTTCTATCCCCTTAATATCAGTTATCACATGACTTATTCAACAAATTCAAGTCACATATTACACATTTAGCTCGTTTTATTCCCCATATTTCATTTACAACAATTTCAATCAACAAATAAAACTCATCCTCAATCCCCATTACTCCCCAACACAATTAGGAAAGTAGTCATGCGTAGTCTAAGAGTTTTACAAAGTTTAGAAGCCACTTGCCTTAAAACGAACTCCAAAAGTTACTTGACTTGAGCTTTTCCTTTCCGAGTATAATCTGGATCACGATAATCTATTCAAACAATTATTCACAATCACAATTCGAGTCTAATGACACCAAAATCAAGAAATTTAAGGAAAAAGGGCAAAACGGTCCAAAAGTCTTATACCGAAAAACGATACCCAAATTTGGAAATTTTAAATGTAAAATGATCCTTAAAGTATTTGGAAGCTAATGGTGAAAACCAATTTGAAAACGGAGTTGAAATAAATTCACAAACTCAATTTGAAGGAAAATTCACGTTCTTGAAGAAGCCTAAAATATTCGGATCTGAAACCCCGACTCAAAAATGAAATATCTCTTGAAAAACATCTTACCCATGCTTAGATAAGTTCAAATATGAAATTTCATCAAAAACAGAGTTAAGATCGACCTTGAAATTCTCAATTTATCAAACTTTAACTTTACCGGGAAAGTCCAAATTGTACGCGGTTAATATGATGAAAATAATCGTTGAATCAATAATTTTATGTAAAAATCAGTTTACCCATAACATAAGGATCGTAAATATACCTTTTTCATTTAAAAGGGAGTCCAAATCGATAAAACCCCAATTTTTTCCAAGAGATTTACGGATAGGAAAAAAAATCAGATAAAGAAATTATGAGAAAATGTCGAATTGAAGGTTGAATACTAACCCTCATATTAATTCAAGAAGAAACCCATAAGAATCACTCCATTCCGATCTCTTGAACTCCCGATATGCTCAAAATACCAAATGAACACAGTCTAAGATTTTTATAACAGTACATGGCCGTTATGCACCAGAAAAGCAGCAGTTAATCTTTCACTAAAAAGGCCGTGCCCGATTCTTTTTTTGTAAATGTCTTAAATAATGATACGGATCTGCTTGTTCAATCGGAGCTCAATTTCATGCTCGTTGCCCAGTCAAATATCATTTCTACTCGGTAAATAATTATTTCTTATTTGCCATAAAAGTCCAATCTCGGGTTAGCGAAAATGCACCCAAAATTTGCAGATAAGTCCTATAATTCATGCTCAAAATTTCAGAACTTTCGAAATAATTTTTCGACCTTTAAAACTTATAATGAACCCTTTAGTTGCCACAATTTGCTGAAATAGTGTCAAAGCATCCAAGAAGCTTAAAAGCTCACCCAAAACTCATTTGGTACTTCCCAAACACAAACCAAATATGCTGCTAGCTTGAAAATGACATTTCGAACTCGATGAAATCGTCGGAATTTGAATTTGAGGTCTCCTTGACCCGGTATTTCATAAGGCGTCAAGAAACTAACTTTAGGCTCAAAAACTCGAAACGCACTCGGGGCCTCTAAAAATTCAACCAAGACTCATTCTAGACTTAGAATCACCCCCTGAATCCAACGGTGCCCTCGGAATTCCATTTCGAGCACCGGAACCTCGTTTGTTGACCAAAGTCAACTCTTGATCAAAATTTCAAAATTTTTGCAACTTAGGACCTCAAATCTTCGTTTTAACTCCAAATTCGACTCTGTAAATTCTCATA
>NW_026021329.1:3785-6365 GCF_019186545.1 Solanum stenotomum
TAATCCATTAAAGCCAACAATATCAATACTACCAGAACATCATAGTCACATCGGCTAGTTACTTTACCCTCAGACGGCCACTAGTATCCAGTCATTCTTAGAAACACATCGTTGCTTCCAAAATTTTGAATTATGGTCCTTCCTCCTTCCATTGAAGCATTCCACGATCGATATGGGTCTCACCCAATCGCTAATAATCCAAGTTCTAAATGTCATAGTACCTTTTCATTGAGATAGAACTATTGAATCACGACCAATATCGATTACACGCGATTCTTTACTTACTTCAACTATTATTCAAACCATCATATATCTCATGCCGAAACTTGAAGCAGTTCTTGGTCACTCCAATAATTCTGTATACTATGAGCACACAACCTCTATTTACCATCAAGGATCTATGTAATGCGTTACAACAGTCTGGATAATTCCGTAAATAGGGTCATCAACCCAGTTAAAAATCCTCAATAACCATGTAGAGCTATAAGTCCTTCCGGTTGGACACTCGTAAGCCACCTACCATAAGCTGAACAATTCAAACCAATTCAAAAACTGCAGAATTCCTCATACATCAACGTTTACCACCAACACCAATACCAAGTGTTCAGAAAGTAGCCGATAACACATCATACATTTGTGCTGAATCAGTCCACCTTGCATTGTCATAGCTAACATAAAAGCAGAAATTTACACAATCCTCAACTTCAAACTAAGGATCCACATGTGATGTCTTATTCCTTCACATCTCTTAACTTATATCCATCGCGCAAGACTCTTGTTCTTCCCATAAATCATTTATCAGTATAGCTTCTTGGCCAAACATCCACCGCATATTACCTTTTACCTTAAGTCAAACTTCTCAAATGAAACTTCATCGAACTCTTCTACAATCACAAGTATTTAATTGCTACAACTCAAACCATGCAAAAAGTCCTTCCAAGGGCTAAAAAGTTGATACAACCAATCATCTCTTACCTTGCCAACCCACATCTTGACAAAACCAACCCGATTCATTTTTAATCGTACCTTCTCGCTAAAATCCTTAATTGCCTTTACACGAGTATACTTGTTAAAACTTTCTTCATCCATGGCTTATTGTTGCCCCTTTCTTTTGACTCATCATGAAGTCACTAGTTCCCAATATAATCATGACCACCCAAGGGTTGTACCTCGTCCTAGAAACAAGACAGGATCGATTCACTCGATCCACCACTATAACTTTCTTTATAATTAATGCTTAACTCAAGCGTTCATAGTAGCAACCACTTGATTTCTCAATCAAGAATGCAATATCAACCTTCTGACCCAATTAGGTGAAACAACTGACAACTCAGATTTCTCCGCTTCCATATATCACTAGTACCACATCATGAACAACGCTAAATCCACTACTAGAAGACATCAGATCCATTGAGAAGGTCGTACTCAAACAACCTGTTCATTTACACTCATTAAATAGTTGCAAAACATTACCAAAGCACTTCAGTCTCTGGCTGAAAATGATATGCACAATTTTGTAAGCCCGATCGATGGCAGAAATAACATAGCCCATAACCCTAACCAAGATAACACGAGTACCGTCGTAGTCGCCGTACAATGACCCTGTAATGATATACACCCACACTATAAAACCACCATAGAACTTCTGATTTTGGTTGGTGCAACTTCATCATCATAATATACTACGCAATCCATTCCCTTATGACGAACTTCACAAACTGTAGTTTCCAAAGTCGCAACACTCTCAACATAGTAATTCTCTTACTTACACCATTCTTCATTGTCTAGCCACTTCCGTCGTATAAGTCACATAAGCACTATTCTCGTTGTTGAATAAATGACCAGAGAAATAATACGTTCCTGAAGTTTCTTAATAAATGTTCATCTTCCAATACCATAAACTCAAAACACATCCCTTGGCCACAACCTTACTCACTCGTCTCGAAGAGAATTCCATGTCTGATCACACTTCCTTTCCACAAGCCTATCACTTCCGCATCAAAACCAGATCGAACACTAAAATCACGCGATGACACCTAAACTCGCACCCACGCAGGACCAACCACGAGTCATTACAATGAGAGAGTGAACAGAGTGAAGTGATAAGAATTAGATCGGACCAAGGACGTACGATAGAGAATCAAGTGATAAAGATCTTTCCTAAAAGTCACCATAGCCTCTCGAAGATAAGTACAGATGTCTCCGTACCGATCCTCGAGATGCTACTTAAACTTGGCTTGTACACGTGAGACCTATGAATTTGGGGCTCTTATACTATTTTGTCACACCCCAAATTCGGATGTGATGACACGTGTCCATTTCCTACCGGACACGTCAGCCTAACCCAACCACAATGATAGAGAAGTAGAAATACGAGAATAAAAGATAATAAATAAGCGGAAGACTTTAATTAAGACTCAACATTACCAGAGTTTGGTTGTCACATGTACAAACCTCTAAATACAGAATTCGAATAAAACTATACAAGTCTCATAGTATAGTTCTCGAATAGAACAAAACTGAAAGTAAAGAAAACTCAAGGGCACGTCTGGAATGAACCGCTACCTCTCGAGTATGTCC
>NW_026021330.1:0-5271 GCF_019186545.1 Solanum stenotomum
AGATGATGAACTAGGGTTAGGTATGGTTAAAATAATGCTTACATGATATACGTGGAGGAGTAGTTTGTAGGTGATGGTTGTGATTCTATGATTGTGTGATGTATGTTTGTTCTTGGTTCATTATGATACATTTATGTACGTGAATGATGCATTGTTGATCACATTAATAGTCAATGAGAATATATGAACGATGAATGCCATGAATCATGACTAAATTGTATGAACTTGAGAATATACTTGTGATTGTGAGTGTGGCTTGATGAATGGATCGGTTGCCACGTTCCAGTATAACTAACTTGGATCGGTTGCCACGTTCCGGCATAATTATGGGATCGGTTGCCATGTTTTGGCATAAACATTGGATCGGTTGCCACGTTTTGGCATAAACATTGGATCGGGTACCACGTTCCAGTATGCTAACAGATTGGGTTTGGGTTCCATGAGAGAATCAACGAGTTGTCATAATTGTGTACCTGGATAATGTCAAATTGAACTTTGTTCGTAATGATAAATGATATTGTGATTTCCCGAGTGGTTACATGTTTATGAGGACTTCTATCTGATTGTTCTTTCGTGTTGAGTGAACTTGTTGAATATATTGGGAAGGCCAAGGGCTCATGGGGCGAATAATTGATAGCAAGACCTGTTCGTATGATGTAATGGAAAGGACTAGGGGTAGTGTATAAGGAGTAAGTGCTTAGATGGATTTCACTTAGGAAAAGGGGTTGTGTTTAGTGGCTAGAAAGCGTGATGTAATGTACTATGTGTCCATGGTGGGGTAATATGAAGAGGAAGTAAGGGTATGACGTGAGGGGTTAGTTGGAATGCTAGTAGTTGTATTGGGAACTTTTCTATGTGTTAGAATGGTTAGGCTATGATCAAGTACCTGGTAATTAGGTTGATCGAAAAGGTGGTTAGTAGTTAGAGTACTAGTGCAATTCAGAGGTATTTCGAAAGAAGGTAAGGGTGGAGAAGTGAGTGGTTTATTTCATGATCTTACTAGTTGGTTTCTTACGTTATGTGGTGGGCATCGGGTTGACCGATGATGCCTACCAGTACGTGTGTTTTGTACTAGTACTACTCTTGCTATGTCTTTTGACATAGTCTGGATGCAGGTTGGTGATGTTTCATTAGGTGAAAACGAAAAAATTATCCAGCAGCTTCTGTCTTTCCTTCTGCATGGTGGGAGCTGTGTGTCTTTATTTATTATGTCCAGTTGTACTCTTAGTAGCTCTTGTACCAGTTTAGACTAGATCCTTGGGGGGAGTTAATACTTTACAAGTCTTAACCAAAATTGTGTTAATGAAATTCTTTATATAAGATATTGTTAGTACACTTTATTTCCGTTTTATTTATTTTCCGCATGTTTTAATTATTGTGATTTGAGGGTTCTCCTACTTAGGTGGTAGTATATAGGTTCCCGCACGACCCGGTGGGTTGGGTCGTGACAAATATGTATCAGAGCCTAGGTTACCGGTCTCCCCGTACAAGAACAAATATGTGGACTAGACTCATGCGGATTGGTGTGTTGATGTCTACATCTAATCTTAAGGAAGCTAGGAAGCATTCTAGGAAGTTGTTCCACTTGTGGTATGAGTTGGATCTAATTGGTATCTCCCAATTCCAATTGGTATCTCAACAAGGTAAACCAGACGTTGTGATCACGATAGAGGGGCCACTAGCAAGGTAAATTGGAACTGGGAAGGTTCCAATTGGTAATTGGCCCTAGGGGCAGTATAAATGCATGGATGATTACTAATAGTCATCCATGGAGTGAAGTAACTAATTAAGAACTTGGTTTTGTTTTTGAATGCATGTTTCGTGTTTCTGAAATTAATTGCGAATGTGAAGTTGAACTTGTTTAAATGTGATGTGATTACGTGTAACTATAAATGTGTGTATGAAACTTGTTATCTGCAATGTGTTGGCCAATTGGTTTAAATTATGCAAGTTGTAAATGCTCGAGTATCGTGGAACCCGTTGTGAAAAGAAGATCCTGATTAGGTTCGATACAAGAGTTTAGGTAAAACCCCGAGGTGATTTGTGAGGTGGATCTGAACGTGTCTTGCACTTGTG
This sequence comes from Solanum stenotomum, assembly GCF_019186545.1. NCBI lineage: Eukaryota > Viridiplantae > Streptophyta > Magnoliopsida > Solanales > Solanaceae > Solanum > Solanum stenotomum. The sequence goes on from NW_026021330.1 coordinate 2,077, forward strand.
TAATAACCGCACGAATGTCTGGGTGTATCCTGGGGGTGTGTGGGTTATGGTGCTGAATTAACAGGAATGAATTTGTTCGTGTATCGTGGGATTGACTGGAGGTAGACAATGATTATCCTAGTATAAAAAGTATCCAAAAATTTATGGGTAAAGCTGGGAACCTTATGGAATTTGTACAAAAGCGAAAACCCCAGAAAAATCTTGGTAGTGGTTCTGTTTCCATTTTGATCGATGGGGAGGGATTATTCCTGCCAGGACGGGACTGCCAGAGCGAGATGAAGCGAGGCAGAACCTCAGCCTGCCTCCCTGGCTTTTCTAAAGCAATCCATAAGACCTCAAATGATATTTGAACCAATCCTGGCAACCTAAACAATGTTCAGCAACAGAAGCAATAGATTATAACACCTTAATATTTAAATATAAGCCTGCATCAGACAGCAAAAACTAGCATCCATGTGATTGCAAAACATAAGAAAGTCATAAAGATAAAAACAAGTTGTACAAAAATTTATAAGCCCAAAAGAGGCTGAGAAAACAACTCAAGAACCTTGGGACCGAGAGGTGTCGGTGTCGAAATCTAACTCATCTGGGGTGTAGGCCTGTCATAGCCTCCTCCAGACTCGAAAACTGATAGAAATCACCCTTCTCCACTATGGGAATCTCCCGCCCGGGCGCGATGTAGGTGAACATGATCTTCACCGCCTTCCAGATCCTAACCAACAGACGGTCCCTCTCCAGATTCTTCCTCCTCTCCTTGCGCAACTCGCGACAGAGTATCTCGAGCTCTAGGGCAGTGCTGGGGGGAACCGGGGTGGTAGGAGTGATAGGACAACCCATCCTCCTCCGCACAGCTGTCAAGTCCTCCTCTACCTGTACTGCTAAAAATGGGGGTTGAGACCCAGTAGGTCGAGTGTCGTCACCTCCTTCCTCATCCGACCCCGCGACCGCCTGACTGCTGTTGGCCCTGTCCGTCCTTCTCCTCTTGCTCCGAGAAGTGGAACCCTATCTAACCAAAAGAGGGTGAAAGAGGGGATCCATGGGAAGTACCTCATCAGTTTCGAGCAGCGGCACTCCCGCCCCTTGCACAGTGCAGTGATAAGGCCAAGAAGGAAGAACACCTTCTTGTTACCCTGATAGAACATCTTCCACTCTGAGATAATCTGTGTCCCCACGTCTAGCTCAATACCTTGTATGGCGCAAGCCACCACCAATGCCCGAGTAAATGTCACGTCCATACGATTGCCCGATGGGCGAATCCTCCTAGTGACCAAGTGTAGCCACATCTTAGCATCAGGTGACCAATATGTGCTAGTAATGCCCTCTGCAGTAGCCTAGTAGACCTGGTCCCGGCGCGCAGGCTCGATCAATGTGTCCTTCAGTCAACCTAGGTCTATCTCCCTCAACTAGGCCTCGTACTCCGCATTTGAGACTTCGAGCAACTCCAGTGCCTCATCAATGGATGTGGCATTCAGGGGGATGTCAACTTCCCGGATACGGCTGATGGGGTGAGGGTCATCCCAGCGAACAGTAGGGAGGATAGCGTAGAACTCTCTCACCCAAGTAGAACATGCATTCGATGGAGCCTCCATCAGTGGGGCCCATCCAAACTCCATGAGTCGAGCATGGAAGGCGGGCACTTTCTCCTCCAAATTCAGCAAGTGAAAACCCCGATCACAACATAATTTATTATTCTGATGGTCATGATATCGTTCCCGACTAACAACATCGAAACACCGGACAAAAGGCAAATTTTCCTCGTTGATGCCAGTCATTTAGATAAAGCCTGCAAGTTACGAAAGATTTACATTAGAACGCGATAGGATAGTCGGTTTAAGGCAAAAATAAGAAGAGAGAAAATTATGTGTTAAGGGTGCAGGCCACTGTCTGGTGTATCCCGCCAAGCGGCCATAATCCCGTCTTGCCGAGATTATGAAGGCTGCCATAGCGGGAGCGGCCTTCATCTAGGACAAACACCAGGCATGATAATAGTGCCTCTTCATCCCAAAACCTCAGTTTTTGATAGAATTTCAGCAGATCAGAGTATATAAACTACCCTAGAACTTAAATATGCAATTATTTCGGCAAAATAACTCCTAAATGAGGCTTAAATTGGGATTTTACACCAAGAGACCCCTCAACTTCCCCCACCCGTTGTTCTGTCGATTTAACCATATAATCACAGAATCCTTACGCCCAGGACGTTGTGAAGACATTGGGGACGTAACGGAAGTGTACATACTACGATTATCTAACCAAACTAGCAACTTACTTCATTTTTTAACCCCCCCCCCCAAAACCGATTCTAATCGATTAAATAGTAGCATGCAATCATTATTAATCAATACTGAAGTAAAGAGCGTAAGGGATGCGAAATTTACCTGAATTTCGACGTTCGAAATAGAGCGATCCAGAGAGTTTTGGGGAGTTTGGGCGAGGAATTTGGAACAATGAGGAAAATGGATTTTACCCCTATGTACTGACTCCCGATCTCCCGCTTTAGCAGGAGATCTCTCGCCACAGCGGCCCCACCTTAGTGGGAGGGTTGCCGCCTTAGCGGGATGAGGTTGCGTATTACAGGATGCAGTTTTCTTCCCCGACCGGCCTCTTAAAGTATAGGACTTGTCGTGAATCGCGCTTTATAAATAAACACCATCCCCACCTGTGACTCGATAATAGACCGAGTTGTTATTTAAAAAAACTATGAAGTAGAATGCATGATGATCCGTTCACTAGTCATTCGAAAACGAATGAGGGGTAAATTGGTATCTATTGTAACGACCCAAACCGTCGTTATTTAGGAGAAACAAAAATCCAGGAAAAATTTTGGGCCATTGTCCCGCCAGAGCGGGCCAGATGCCACTAGGGCGGCGGCGCCAGGGCGGGGTAAGTTGGCGCCAGAGCGGGATAGGCGAGACATAATGTAAATAACGCGAAATCTTATTTTCTCCTTCTTCCTAAAATACCTAAATTAGTCTTAAAACACCCTAGAAACCCTCAAAAAGCTGCTCTAAGCCTAGGAAGGAAGGAAGAGGGGACTTCTAACATGAGGATGGCGATATCTTACGGATTCTTGGCCAAATTCACTGTCATGTCTTCAAGAAATTAAGAAATTATCTGTAATTTCTCCGTGCAGCTGCTTGGTGCCTAGGTAGGCTAGGTTTTTTATGAATTGAGTAGTTATAAATTTGTGCTTAC